>NW_022994197.1:0-87790 GCF_012275295.1 Melopsittacus undulatus
AATCATTTCAGGTGAAAGTACTCTGAAAGAATGGTAAAATCATTTGGATTTCAGTGCTTGTGTCCTTTTTGCCCTAGTACGAGAATCCAGGTACTTCAAGCTCTCTAAAAAAAGGAACAGTAAAAGGTGACTGAGAAAAGTTTGAGCAAAAGGTTAGTGGCAGGTCCCTGGGAATGATTACCTCTTTGAAATCCAGGCAGCAGGGATGCAAGGTAATCAGAAGTTGTGCAGTCACCTCTGCTAAGCATCTAATCACCAATGGGTCTGATCAGCAGAGAACACAAAGTCAGGAATCAGGAGAGGTCACTAAGCAGGAATTACAAAGCAAGTCCAGCTGCTTAAACACACAAAGGAAAAAAAAACAACTAAATCCCCCCAAATGCACCCTGCAGAAAACTGATGGTGACAGAGATGGGCAAACAAAGCATTAGTAAAACACCAAGGAGGGAGGGTAAAAGAACTAATTTGTAGCTCATGCCTTCTTACTATTTCCCTTTCAAATTGTTTCAGTTAATTCAAGTTTTGCACCTGCTTCAATTACCCATTTTACTGATTGTATTTTCTTTACCCCAGCTAGAGAAGAGGCCTGCTTTGCTTTACACTCCTCAGTGACAATGCTTCCATCAAGAATGCTTTGATGAGCACTTTCCTTTGCAGTAAAGAAGCAAACCATGATGTGCTTCATACAGAAAGGTGCCTCAAAAATAAATAAAGAGCTTACCTCATATTTTATCCACCATCTTCTGAGTCTCATCAGAGGAAATTAAAAAAGAAATTGGCTTCTTGAGAGGATAGATTCAAGCACCTTAAGGAACAGCTGCAATTTGTGTTTCTGAGAAATGAAAATTGAAAAGCAGACTAAAATGGGTATTGGGTGTTTTTATAAACCACCCTTCTCCGTTCTGTCTCGGTGTCAGTACATTCAGCAGATCATCGATAGCACCATCTTTAACATATGACATTCAGAATGAAATTAAACAGCCAGCTCCCTTTCCCACTTCCTCCTCACCTCACACAGAGCACAAGGGTGCTCAAAGGACCTTGCAGCCCCTGCTTGCAAGACAGGAAGCACGACTCCTACAAACAACCCCTGCAAATCTTGTAGCCCCAATAAGTGTAACAAGCACCAACTGCTGCTGCTATTAACATAGTTTGTGCCAAACACCTGAGAGCCTTCATGAGGTTGCCCAAACACACGAGGCATGTTTGTGAGCAAAAACATTAAATGTTACTCCTTGACATTTTGTTGTTTTAGTAATCTAACTACTTGGAAACTATATCAAGATCTTTAAAGCCATTCAGCTCTTAATCGCAGCAGATATGAATCACTGTGTCAGTTAAAACTAGGTGCATAAATTGCTGGCAATGTGAATTTATAACACCAAGATGTAATTCACCAGTATCAGCTCTTAAATTTGGTTAGAAATACGGGATATGAGAAGAACAGACTTACACAGCTGGTTGCAATTTTCAGTTGTGACCTTAATGAAAAAGTTGGGACTGAGGCTCACAACCTGCTGGTGCACTTAAGTAACAGTTTCACGTTCACTCTGCTCAGATTAATTGCTTCTTTAATCTGCAAACACTGACACACATGCGCAGCTGTGCACACTAATAGGGAGGACAGCAGCCGAGGCTCTATCAAGTTTCATTATATTTTGTGTGCTTAATTGTCTTCATCACTGGAAACCATCATTTTATTTAATGGTTTAAATACAGCAGAAATGCCATAATCACTTTTAAGTATTAGAGACATTTATAAACAAATAAAAATGGTTTTAAGAGGAACACATACAACATAGCTGCGTGGTCTTGGTTGCCTGGTGCAGGTAGAAGATTTTCCTACTCATCCCCAGTGTCTGTAGCCAAAGCAGGGTCAGAGTCTGCCATAAAACGCTTTTTGATTCATTCAGCTTAGCCTGGTGACACAGACACACTGGGTCAAGTGCACGGTAGCTGACTGTAATTGCAGATATTAATGAAGCTTTGAAAGGGAATCAAAAATTACTCTAAATGCCGATGCTGGTTAGAAACTCATTTTGTTCTCTATGAACATGCCAGATCATCCAAAAAATAATTCAGCTAACTGGGACAAAATGCACAGATAACACTTGAGCTCTTTTACAGCTTATACCCATGCAGTCTACTGTCTCACTGGGTCATTATCTTGTTCTCCCCTTCACATTTGACAGGGAAACCTAGTGAATATCAGAATACTTTATCCACAAGCTGATGCTGCCACACTTTGTATTACAAACTCAGTTTACAGAAGCACACAACAGCTGGCATTGCTGGGGAGGAGAACAACTACACCACACTGAAGGCTGGAAAGCGAGACATTAGTATCCAGCCTCAGAGACATGTCAGATTAGGATACCCTCCCCTCACAATCCTCCTGAGTGGGTGTAATTTGCTTGTCAGAGACAGCAGGGCATTTAAAGCACAGGGACCTTTGCTTCTCCCTCGGCACCAGTCCACTCTGCTCCTGCTGACATCTTTGCTCTCATCACTGGCCTCAGTAATCCATGGGTCCCAAATTTCTGCCCTTTCAAGATGCTCCATTTATGGATAAAAGAGGTAAAACCAGCGCAGACTATCCTGACAGCAGGCGTTGAGGGGCCTGGGATAAACCACATCTCTTTAATGTGCCAGCACATCTCTGTGGGCAGTCTACCTCATCACTGGAGCAGCAGCCCAGCTCACTCAAGGAGGGCAAGTTGCACTTGAGCATCTTCTCCTGCTCCAGCTCTGCTGGCCAACGGCCACACAAACAGAAAGTTAAAATCCTTCTTTGAGCAAGAGGACTCCCAGCAGAGCCCAAAAAGTCAGTTTGAAAGTGTGTCTCTTTCTAAAGGAGCCAGACAAGTCATTCAGCAAATGCTCTTCCAGAAGTCCTTGAGGTATCATGGTGCCGCATGTCAGCCCTCCACCAGCTCTTCCAGGCGCCAGCCCTTCTCTGTGAAGCTCTGAATGGAGGTCTCCTTCTCTCTACCGTTAGTCAAACTTTGAAGCATCCAACCGATACTAGTCTATCAGTCTTACAGTTGTTTAAAGAGAGCCTGTCAATTATTTTATTAACAGCAGCAATTACATTATAGCAATTAAAAGACAAGTGAGATTGGGAATGTACTGCAGCCACGGTTAGAGATCTGTTTGGGCCTAGTCTTGCTAGAAGAGGCATTCAAGTGTGATTACATGGGCAAACCCTTCTAGCTGAGACCCAAGATGTTATCTTCCCACAGTACATGGCGTACATATGAGCTCACCCTGCCAGCCACCCACTCTGCCAGCTTAACGGCTGCAGAACCAAACTCCAGCTAATACATGCGTCCTCTCAGCAATATCTATTGCCTCAGGTTTAGCAAGGAATACATCTATCCATGTCTTTTCTGGTCATTTCAAAGCTTGACATTCACTTTCCGCAGGCAGTACCACTCCCTCATTTCCATGGGAAAAGCACAACTTACCTAAAATTAAGTAGATAACCAGCAGACCACTGCACTATTTTTTACCCATATAGCTGCATCTAAACTAGGGTTTTACTTACATCAGCATGAAAGCACTGTTAAAAGAGCTCATCTAGCCAACATTATTTTACTGTCAGCAACTCTAAATGGAGGTCTGAACCACTGGGAAGAGAACTGTCCTTCCTAAAATAGGCACTAAAGAGTTCATGCTTTTGTGAGGAAGGGAAAGTGAGGCAGAAAGAAACTGGAAGACTCCTCCAAGGTCATGCAATACATTTATGCAAAATATGACCCCACCTGCATTTTAGTCCATGGCACAGATGCCACAGAAGTAGCAATTTAATAAGCTATGAGCCCCATCTGTTCATTACTGTCTCAACTGGAAAACTGCCATTCCCCAATGCTGAGCCATATTTAATTGATGATATGAACACTCCTGGTTGCCCCAATGCAAAGGCAGTCAATTTAATTTAAATACTTGTTGGAGGAGGCTTCAATTTGCTGGCTGACTTGATGATGAAGCAGGCAAGGAGCAGTCACATAAGTTTCATAACCCACTCCTGCTATGTCTGACAGAATGCATCTGTCCACCTCCCACCTCTCTGGCAATTTTTAAAACAAATAAAACATGAAATGAGCAAAAAGGAGACTTTTCTTGTGGCATTACCCAGGGCTTGAGCTTAAGAGAATTTCAGCTAGCAGAATTTCCCAAATCTAATAACATTTCTTCACCCTGAAGTTTTCCCTGTTCTGAAGTTTCTCTAGTTTGCTTTCCAGCATCATATGTATTTTCACTTTGTCTCCATATTTTAATCTGGGTAAAGAAATCAGAACACAGTTCACATTTTTATTACAGCTACCAGCACTAGGCAGCACTAGGTCACATAAGCTACAAAAAAGGAAAAGCTCTTAAAAACTCTCCCTAAATGTTGCAGCCACTCTTTCTGACATTTTAAGTCATCAAAACTTCACCAGTGATATGAGAAGCCGCTAAATTTTTATCTTACCCTTTTCTTCCATTTTCATTAGTGGCTGGATTTTGATTACATTATGCCTGACAAAGACCAGCTGCCTCCACAAGTAACCGCATTATCATCAGAGGCAGCCACAAGTAAGAGCACTATGTATGTAAACGGGTCACAACATTTACTGCTTTTTTTTTTTCTTTATAAACTGCACAAGAGACCCATTCACCTGCACCCTTCTAGTGTTAAAGTAATTACTTGAAAGTCTTCCCTTGTGAGCTTTGCTCCCAGGGAAAAACAGAACATCCATCGAGCAATCCACCTATTCTCCAAAGCCAGTATCCCTCCTCTGTGCACAAAAACAAGGTCTTTTTTTGCACATTTACCTTGTTCACTAAGGAAAGAGCATTTGTTTTTTTCCGTTAAAAGCCAGCATTAATTTTTTAGCTCTTTGCCCTAGGAGTCACACTCCTGCTTTGTTTGCATTGCAGATGTTTTCATTTTATTCTTGGGAGGAGTGAGAAAAAGAAGATACAAATTGCGTCTCACAAACAGAACAGCAAGAGTATAGAAGATTAAGGTGTTTTCCTGAACTGCAGTCACATTACCAAGAAGAGCAACACTAAATAAAGTAATGAGATGTTTGGAGGCAGCAGAGCAAGGTGGTTTGAAGGTACCCAAATTACTGCAAATAGCCCATCTCTTTCTCTTCCAGCTTCTACCCTGTCACTTGACCATAATGGCACTTTTGCTGTTCATCACTCTCTCTCCCCATCAATTTTCATTGCCATCCACAGCTTCTTTATCACTGTCTGGTGCCTGCTGCATCTAAAATGCAGTCACCAGTGATGAATTGTGATGTCACGAGTGCTAGATCGCAGCATCGTTAAAAGAATCAGGATGACAAAGGGAGAAGAATGCTTGTATTTACACACAAATGTCTTCATAATCAGCAGGGCCAGCAAAGGAAATAGAATTAGGCAGGAAATTAGAATTAGCATTATTTGGATGCTAACTGGAAAGAACGTGATGCTTTTAAACACAGAGTGCATGTGGTGTTTCCTGGAAAAGGATGTTGTGTGCTGACACACTGGAGACATGCTGGGCAAGAAAAGGGAGAGCTGAAAAGAGGCTTGGGCTCTGCAGGGGAAAATACAGGTAGAGAGAACATTGCTTTATGCACGAAGGCTTTCACTTTGAGATGCAAGGGAAATTTAAAGTACTCCAGCAGATCAAGGTGCTTGAATTCTGTTTGTTTACTCCAGAGAGGGCTGAAACTCAAGGCCCAACAGACCAGGTGTACAAGAGTTTTCTCCCTCCCCTGTGGCATCATGGAAAGATCATCAGCCTGGGGAGCTGTGCCCAAACTTCATTTTCTGCTGCTTACCCATTCCCCTCCCACCTCTTGCCTTCACTCTTTAGAGCAGGATGTCCATGAGATGGAGGTGATGACTTGATGCTGTCAGATACGTGCCCAATTTCATCCGCTTCTGTCACACAGGTACTACCAACAGGCATTCCCACAGGTGTTTTTTAAATCCACACCCAACTAGCGTCCATCATTCACAGCTCTCTGCTTCCTCCTTCGAGTCTTCCTTCATCCCTTACTGCACTGTTGCTGCTGATGGCAGGATCCTTGGTTTTGAAGGCAGCCTGAGGTGGACTGCCTCCTTTTGGCTCTGTGGGAATACAAAATAATGATAAGGTTTTTGCTTTTCTATAAAGGAACCATTCAAAAGACACAGTGCTTGTGACAGGTCCTGGAGAAATTATGCCCTAATGACAGGCTTCCTTTTAAAGCCTGGGCTACTCCTGATGCCCATCTATGCTCCTTAGCATTATTAGGATACATTTACAGCCATTTTCGTGATGGCAGGCTTCAGGCTTTCAGGCTGCAGAAGAAACACAACTTTGCACTGAGAACTACCTCAGTTCAGATGGTGCAATTTGGTAACAAATATATAAAATAAATAAACATATGATCTGTTGGAGGAATATTTCCGGGAGTGTTGAGGTGCTTTTGAACAGCAACTTCATGATCCCTAGCTTCAGGGTTATCACAGCACTAGCCAGAGGCAATAACTTTCAGACCACCTAGCATTAGAATCTAGGCTAAATATCTTGATATAGCTGTGCTAAGGGTTATCTTTATGCATTTCCCTCTGTAGCCAGTGGCATGGAGAACTTGGGGGTTGTGCCTTCATTTTCCTATTCTGCTATGAGTTCTTTGTGCTACTTGAGAAGAGCAATTTATTTGCATGTAGCTCATCTACTTTTATCTTGTAGGTGAAGACACTAGTGCAGCAGCAGCTGTGAAGCTGCTGGTTAAAAAGTGCTATAGAAGGAACAAACTATCATCACAGATTCACAAACGTTTTAGGAATCCTGATCTACTGTTTCCCAGTCTAATTTTGCTTTTTGATACATACAACTGATTTCTGAACCTAAGGGGAGATGGTTTTCAGAAAGAGGTGCTTCTCATTCCTCCCTCTGTTGAAATGAAAAGTGTTGCACTGAATCAGTCATAAACACTCAGCTCTATGGAAGGGTAGCAGCATGCTCCCATTGCAACAGCTCCGGGTTCCTTTGAAAACTTTTTCTAGTGATTTGAGCAATCCCTTTTAACCGTATCCCCACTCTTTGCCGTTTCCAGTCCCAGGAGCTCTGCAGGAAGGGCCAACTCATGCGAATTGCAGAGCAACCATCTTTCCCTCCTGCATCCCGCCGGCGAGCATAGCCTGTCAGCACTGACCGTGCTTTGCAAGGCTGGGAAAAACACCCCGATGTGGAAGAGAGCATCCACTCCGCTGATGTCCGCAGGAGCAGCGTCTTCCCTTCTTGCTGCCAGCCCCGCTTCCCTCCCCGCGATTTCCAGGTCAAAGACACAGCGAAGAGCCCGAGTCGGAGACTGCCAAAAAGTTCGGTAGAGGAAGCTCTGGCTCAGCGTCTTCACTGTTCGCACTGTTTGCGCTGCCTCGCCTCCGCTTTAACCCGCTCAGGCACTGCCGGCCGGGACAGCCCGCAGCCTCCACCGCAGAGGCGGGCAGGAGCAGCACGGCTGGGCCGGCAGCACTGTCCTGGCACTTACACGGAAGGAAGGGAGGAGAAGAAAAGTGAGAGGAAAAGGAGCAGAGGGAAAATGCGAGTAGGAAGAAGCCGCAGACAGCAAGGGAGAGGCAGGCGCGGGCTGCACTGGCACCCAGCGACGGCGGCCGGGACCGCTCCGGGAAGCGGCGGCGCCGGCTCCGGACCGGGCACCGCGACGGGAAGGGGAGTGGAGGAATCTCTCCTGAGGACTGGGCTTCCCAAAGCCCCTGCTCCTAAACTGGAGGAGCTGGGAGTTTCTAATAACCTACATTTTGGGGCGGGGAGAAAGGAAAGGGAAAAAGAAAAAGGGAAAAAGGAAAAAAAATCCAAACCTCGACCTTTTCCCATGTAGTCCTCAAGGGTGCTTGTCCAAGCCACGAAAATGGGAAGTGCCTGGGTCGCATGCATTTCACTCTTTGTATGGCACCAGACTGTGTTACTTTCCAGTGCAGCTGAAGGAGAAATGAAGCCTTACTGGTGAGAACTGAACGAATCTTTCCAGATTCATCTACCTGTGTTTCACAAGTCTGAGAGCAAATCTGTCTTTTCCTGCAAGATAAAAAACATTTTGCATTTCATTTCAAAGAGACAAAGTTAAATAGTGCTGCATAACAAGGGCAATGTTTCAATAGGAGCCCCAGTAATAGATGTTCTATGCTGAGTAGTTTTATGTAGCAATGACAACATAGTCAATTGATGAATAAGTTAAAATGTTTTAGGACTCACTCAAAACCCACTCTATATAGCAGCGTAAGCATGTCCATTTTCCAGATAGGCTACATCCGTCAGTTATACGAAGTGAAGGGATAGGGAAAGCCTTCTGATATCATGAAAAATCTTTGAATGTAGCAAGCTTTTCTTTGCCTTTCTACTGTGCTTAATCTTACCCACCTAATCCTGTACAGCCATTCGCCTTACGGAAATATTTTGTGATATGGAGAAATTCTGTAGAAGGAAACAGGAGTATGCGAATTAGATTATACCCATAGCCTGGATCCATCTGGCACTGGCTGGTTTAGGAAAGCCAGAAGAGATCATACAATTTCCTCACCTTCCTGCTATGATTTTTACAACTTATCTTAAAAGTCTCCCTTTTTCCACTTGAAAACGACCCAGGACTGGAAATATGAGGGCTGTACTAACACAGACTGTATATTCTGGCTAAAACCAGAAGTCATTCATTCTAGCAGTACCCTGATATATCTGGCATGCTTATAAATTTGGGAACTAGGCAATACAAGTTCTGAACCTCATTTTTTTCCACACCAAATTAAACATCTGAGTTTCACTTGCCATTGCCCAGTGCTGCAGTTGGCTACATAATTGCCTCTTCCTAATGAGCTGAAGCTCCACACATCTTGTCATTTGTATGGTTTTGTGCTATGGATACAAGGATTAGCAAGGATTTAGGATTAAGATCACATTCAAAAGATGAATAACTTACCACTTTGTGTATTCCACCAGCAGGAAAGTTAAGTGAAGTGCCAGGCACTATAGTGCCCTGTGAACTCCCATCACCAGAGAAAGGTATGGAGAAAAGTGGGTTTGACCTCAAAATCATGAATCCCAGAGTTTAGGAGGCTACACTGGGAGCAGCCTCTACCCTTGCATGCTGAGGGAGGGACCTCTGAGAAGTAAAGATGTCCCTGGAGGCAGCAGGAAACTTCCTATGTCCCATGGGAGCAAAACCTCCCACAATCCCTCCCCACAGATGTCATGGCAGGAACAAGGAAAACTCCCTTTTGTGCTTCTGTAAACCTCATCAAGCTCGAAAGTTAGCTGCTGCACCCCCACAAAACCTCTAGCTGAGACAGTAATAGAAGAGAGGCAATTTCTCAAGCAGGCTGAAATTTCAGCCACTGCCATTCTCCCACACAGTTCACACAGTGAACTCCCTTCTCCCATTTATATTTTCATTCCTCTCCCGAGTTCCATGACAAGTTAGCTCTTTGCGCTTGGCACTTCAATTACTCCCTCAGAGCACTTGAACTGCTGAGCCCTCCCAACAAAATGAGGATAATGCATAACGCTCATCGTTTGCTGTGGTGCGTCTGTTTCCCCCTTCCCAGGTTTGCAACCTGACTGGAGAGGCACAAGCACTGACAGCTGAACAAATCCCATGACACCAAAGGAGCCCTGAGGTTCAGGGCTGCCCAGCACAGCAAAAGGGGATGCTCCCTTCCTTAGTCCTTCCCAGAAGTATTACTCTTCATACCACCCACATGAATAGCCACTTTCAGATGCAGTGACCAAGGCACAGAAGCGGAAGTGTCAGACATTTCCAGCCCGAGCAGCCTTTAGCAACATTAGCAGCTGAAATCAACACCACTTAGCTTCTGTCTGTCAAGGCTTGAACTGGACTGCTTCTTATTAAAAAAAAAAAAATCAAGAAACACCAACACATATGCATAGCATTACATATAATATTACGTATATGCTGTTACTCATTCTTACAAAGCCTATTTCTCTACTAGAACGCCCTGTTATTATTGACTTCTCCTTGGTCAGACTGACTCCAGCACCAGGAATCACATTTACCTGCAGCCCAAGAGACATCACTCCTTTTGCCATAAATACCCTCACAATAGAGCGTTACAATGGCTAAAATTGCTGCTCAATTAATTGCCATATACTTCCTGCCAAATTGCCTGTAATAGTGCTGCCATTGGCATAGAAGGAAAGAATACGGCCTTTTAAAGTGCTCTGAGGTCACATTAGCCTTGCACATGCTCCATTACCCGTGACCTTGTCTAGAAGTGTGTATCAGATGTTTGCCTTGGGCAGCTATACTCCTCATGTATAGAGGCACCAGGCTTGACACTAAAGGGGGTCCCTGTTAGGAGATGTGGAGCAGCCAGGAGAAAAGGGTCAGAGACCCTAGAAGAACTGTCCTTGATCTCCCAGCAGGAACTTACCTTGAGGGACCAATGCAGCCAAAGGGAGAAGAGGCCAATGCTTGAAGAACAAGAGGAAGCTTCCAGAGGGCTAAGGAGAAGCCAAGGAGAAGCAAAGGTGTCCATTTGAGGGAGAGAAGCATGCCAGGTGTGGAGGTGCACTTAGGTCCCTGCCTCTTCACTTGAGGAGTGGAACCAAGGGGAAAAAAGGTGGTTTACTTCACATGTTACCATGGTCACGTGGAGATTGCTCCATTGTGAGAGCTTTGGGAGGATCACGGTTAGGGTTAGGGTTAGAAGACACAGTGTATTTTTCATGGAAACACATGGAAGATTTCCTTCCTTTCCCTTTATAAGCATGTGTTGAAAAGGCCCACAGAAACTGATCCAATTGCTTGCTGATTCAAGCACAGAGGAAGGTGATTACCCTTTCCACCTGGGGAGCAAGTGCTCTCTTCTTGCCAAGAGAATGAAGGAGAGAAACATCTCCACATATCCTAGAAACCAAAAAGTGTGTCTTCATCTTCTCCAAGCACAAAACAGCATGGTCTGGGATTACTTTGCAGCTTACCCAGGAATGCCCACTGGAATCAAACCTTCTGAAGACAAGCAAGAAGTTCATTAAGTACGCAAAGAATATGGGGAACTTCTGTTGAAAACTACCCCAAAAATCGTGGCTGCCATCATGGGTTCTGGAAGATTTTGAATAGGAAGCTGCTCTGTTATACTTTACTGTGAGAGCTTTTCACCATTAACTTGCTCTGCTGGAAAATAAAGAGCAAAACACCACAAAACAGTCTCTCAAGGCATGAATGCTGTGAAAGTTTTTTTAAACATGGACCATTTCAGTCACGTTTGGAATGGCTTTCAACTTGGAGGTGAAATTTCCCATTCAAAAATTAAAAAACTGAGCACTGAAAAGTGATCTTTTGCTATTTTTACAATCCTATGTAACAAATGAGCCATTACTTGCATCGCAAATTTGCTGAAAATATTTTTAACAGATCTTTTCAAACACATTCTTTCCAAAATATTGACACACTTAAAAAGTTTTATAAGGTGCTGGGGTTTTTCTTTGTTTCTCTTTACCTAGCTCACTAAGGCCTACATGGTTTGTGATTTATGGCTTTCTGGGGTGCAGTCTGCCAGATTCCAGTAATGATTTTTAATTAATTGCATAACTCCTATACTCCTGGTTGTAAAAAATGGCACAAATATGAATGAAATGTCACCTAATACACTGCATTCCACTTGCATTTTGGGGGGGGGGGGAAGAAGAGAAAAGAAAAATCAGGGGCCTGTGTTGCAAACTCCACCTTCCTCTAAGTGAGCTCTTGATAGGTTTGAGAATCTACAAAGGATATGTTCTCATTTCTTCAAAGAGTTCCTCCACTATTCATCATTTAGCAGGAATATCTGAACTCTGTGAATTCAGGGCTCTCACACCCTCTCAGAAAGCAACTTCTGTTCCTTTTCAGATACAAACTGGTCTCTATTGTTTCAATTTCAGATACACAAATTTCCCTCTTAATGTACTGCCTACAGTATTTTGGACATAGGACCTCTTGATTATGGCTGTGAAAGACCTTTAGCCTTCAACTTCTCCATCATTGCACTGTGATGCAGGCTCACATTTCAGAGATGTCAGTTATGAACCACTATTTTATTCCCTATTCTTCATTATGGTCCCAGTCAAAAAATAAATGGAGAATTTCTGATGGCTGCAGTGCCTACTGGACCAGACCCACAAGCACAGCACAGCAGCATCTGTGGTTTGAGAGAGCTGGTTTCCAAAGAGGGCTCGGAAGAAAATGGTCAATGATATTTGAGGGCAGGGGCAGACTGTTATTGAAGAGATACGCAGTGGGAATTTAAAAAGCACCATATTGTGGAAAGCAGCAGCTCCTGAAGGGGTTCATACATCCCTTGAAGGGGATTTAAATGTGGATAGCTAAAAATACATCCAGGTAAGTACAGGGGGAGAAATATAATGAAGTTTGGGACTAAACACCAAGGAAAAATTCCCAGACCACTGCTTAGCATCTGCAATACTCTCCAACAGAAATGAATGCCAAGCTATCAACACTTATATTTAAACACAGGTTTGGCAAAGCACAGACAGATGCTCTTTTGGGAACAATCGTACAGTGGCAAGGCTGCGGATGCTCTCACAAACACTTTTAAGAGCGAGACTTTGTGATCTTTAGGATACTAAATCAGAAAATTTATAACATTTCCCTCCTATGAGATAAAAACCAAAGGAGCCATGCCAAATTACTGTACCATATTTGCAAATATTTGAATGCAATTTATGCTGTTATCCTTGTCTATACTCCCAAGGAGCCACAGCGTCTTTTAAGCTCTTTCTTCTTCAGGTACAGTGGATGCAGCCATCCGTGACAAATTTGTGTTTTCTCTTCTGAGAATATACCGTATTCCTCAGTGGCAGAGAAGTGAATGGAGTTGCCATTTGCAAGATAGAAATGTTTACACCCAGACAGCAATTAAATCTGGTTTGGATGATAATGTTATAAATGAAATGCTAATAAGTACTGTAAATGGCCATGTAACCACATCCCATCATTTGCCAATTACTGGGAGGAGAGGGGAGGAGCTGAAAAGCAGCTGTAGAGTAGATGACATACTACTTTAAATGAGCAAATGCAGGTACTGTGCAATGCACAGCCCTGACAGCATCATTTTATAGCAGGAATTCAATTTTCCAAGCAACATCTGATTTCACCTTTTATTATCATGTCAGTAGTAATAATAATTTGCTCTGACACTGGCATTTTCTCAGAAGGATCACCAAGGGATTTATAAAGCCGAAGCAGGAATTCCAAAGAAGCTGGAGAGCACACCTACTTCAGCAACTGCAGAGCGCTCAGGGTGGCTTTGTCTGGGCTCCAAGGCTGCCACGCAGCACCATACACTGGAAACTGTTTAAATGGTTTATCATATGATTGTGCCCGAGTGAGAGGCCCTTAAACAGAATTTATTTGTTCTACCCCTGTGCCTAAATGCCTTCTGGACTGTCAGTTTTTCTACCACCTCAAGGGGCAAGTTTAGCCAGCTCTCAGTGGCTACAAGGACTTACCTTCTGTAATGGCTTAGTCTTCACTGTCAGGGGACTTTGGTAAAGTTATTTCCAGATGTTGCAGATTAAACCAATTCAGGCTGTGAACTGCTCTGCACATGAAACGTTCTTAAATAAACTGGACTTAGGCCACAGAAGACCCACCTCATGGGACAGAGTATGAACCACACACTGAACTATGTGGAACTACTCTTGACCCCATTATAGATGTGGGTAAACGAAACCCAAAGTCCACATCTGACCTCTTTTCCAAACCAAGCCTTCTCCCAAGGAGTCACACAAGGCCCTGAATCCCTTCTGCTGGCACTCCTCATTTGCCACAAAAGCCATTCATCAATTCTGATGGCCAAAGGTCAGAATTCCACTTGGCCTGGGACACTTGTGCATCTGTGCATAATTAACTTGATGGTAAACATTAGTTAAAGTTTTCACTGCTTCTTACACAACGATTTTGCTGGAAAAAGATTTTTCCACCTCAAGAACTGCAGCATCATTCCCTGGGACCAAGTGCAGTTTGCCTTAAACTATATGACTTAAAGACATGCAACCAAATTATGTCCTTCACATGTTATCATCACAATCCAATGGAAGATACATCTAAAAACACTTCCAAATGAACAATACACAAAATCACTTATTCTAAGCGTGTCGCAAGTTTTGGTTTGTTTTTATTTTTAACCAAGATAGAATAAAACAAAGTCCTTCTGAGAAGCAAACATGTGAAAAATGCCATGACAAAATAGACGAGATCCTTATCTTACTACGTGTGTATGAACTTATGAGCATTTCTGAATGTTACCAATACCACTGCTGCTTTACCTACACAACATAATCTAGCAAAATAAAAATACAGAACAGCTGGTATAGAAGCTGGATACAGCTGGAACATTGTGTCAACATTTTTTAATGGAATCATATTTCATGGACAAGAAAGACA
This sequence comes from Melopsittacus undulatus, assembly GCF_012275295.1. Lineage (NCBI taxonomy): Eukaryota > Metazoa > Chordata > Aves > Psittaciformes > Psittaculidae > Melopsittacus > Melopsittacus undulatus. The sequence goes on from NW_022994197.1 coordinate 14,448, forward strand.
GCCCCACAGAAAAAGTGCAAGTAAATCACCGGTTTCAGCTGAAACCTGCATTTCAGATGCCACTCAAGACTGAACTGTCATGCCACTTTCTGCACAGAAGAGTTAAGGAACATACGAAAAAGAAAACGTTTGTGACTCCTAGGTGGACAAGGCCTGAAATCAGTGCAGTGGTGATTGAGTTCAGCTGGAAAGGAGGTCCATCTGGAGGAGCTACAAGGAGAAGAAAAAGGCAGAGGTAAGGTCTGGTTACAATCTGGCAGCAGTGCCAAACACTTCTGTCTCTCCATTACCACAACCTATATACAGAAGAATTACAAAGAAGGGACTAAAACTGTACTTCACAATGAGCACCTGTCTACTTGGATAAAGCTTACCTGCGTATACACTGAAAATAGTTATTAGTTCTTTAAATATTCATGATACTGGGGGATAGAGTAAGGATACTTATAAGACATCTCATATTCTACTGACTGACCTTGATCTATGCCATTTAAGGCAAGACTGTTGTTGTCCAAGAACTGTCAAGACAGGGTATAAGGATCTGTGGCCTAATCAAGTTAATGAAAAGATTTCTTCCCTGATGATCACTACTCATATCTCAATTCAAAGTGTATATAAACCCTTAGCAAACATATCTAGCACCATATATCTGAGATACTTCAAGTTTATCCATATACCTCCACAGAAGACTTTTAAGCATATTTATCAGTTCTCAGAAGAGGTAACATATTTTACTATCTAGCACAGCTCAACAGGCTATGAACCAGCCCCTGGATACTGGAACACACACACACAAACATAGCCTGTACCACCTTTTCCAACAGGAAGGAAAAAAAGCACCAATATGCATTTATCTAAGAGCCTTGTTTGCCATTGCCAGTGATGGAGAGTGAGATGAAACAATTCAGCTTCTCCATGGGAAACCAGACTGCTCCTCCCAGAAACAGCCACCTGCCCTCAGTATCATCAAGGATGACGGGAAGGAAAGGCAGCAGCCATTAACACAGCAAGCAGTGTGCAGCAAATTAATGATCTGGAGTTTATTATTTTAATGATATCCATGGGTAGGAACACACCATGGAGCAGCTCATTAAAGGGAGAACATTGTTTCTATGCCCGGAAAGAAAAGTAGCTGCTTTTATGTGGTTTAAGTTGAGAAAAAAAGGGAATAAATAGTAATGGAGTTTACAGGACAGGATAGGTTGCTTGCTTGTGCCACTCAGTCCTGTCACGTACAAGTGAAAGGTGGAACGGCCCAATGGACCATCTGGTTACCTTGACTGTCTTAGTCATCAGCTACTCCTTGTTACCAGCAGAGAACAGTAACAGACTGAAACTAGTCCTCCAAGTGCCCAAAGAAGTAGCAACCTAAAACTTAAAAGACCTGATCTCCCTCACAGCCTACTTCCTTCACTACCCTAGCAGACCACAAGTTGCAACCAAGCTTCTCCATAGGTTCTTCGTATGGTTAAATGCTAGGAAAACAGGAGCTGAAGCACAGCTTCTCTGAGTTTGAGCCCTGAACTGCACCATAATACCCAGTCTGCTGCTCCACTTCTGCATGAGATGAGCGAATTTTACTGTTAAAGTCTGGTGTTCTGTCTGGCAATTGCAATGTCCGCTCACCCTCACATGTCACAGCAGTAGATTTTCATTTCAAATCCATCACAGGGATTACAAATTCCTATGTTTGTGGGGCTGTGTATACAAATTAAACTGAGCCAGTTTCACCCAGATTCACCAATTGACTTCTCTACAGCATGTCAGCACTGACTCCCTCAACTGACCAAAAAAAAAAACCCCAAAAAAAGAAAAAACATTCCAGCAAGTGCATAGAGCTCAATCAAAGCAGGTCATCTGCTCAGTTCTGATTCACTCATAAACCCTCTTTCATGTTTCTTCAAATCTGGTTAACTTCCCACATTATTAATTGCTGGTTGGCACCTCATCTACATAAAATAAAAATGGGATGCATTATATTCTACAAATACCTCTGCCTACCTGTTCCCCTCCTTGCAACACAAAAGCCAGCAGTCCTAGCTTTATTTTCCAAACACATCAGGGGGAAGGCAAACACATGTAGGGGAAGGCAAAAACCCAAACCAGGTTCTTATCTCACTGCCAATGGAAAAGGTGGTACCTTCAAAGGTCACCCAGGCTGTCTGATGACATTTTGTAGCACCCCATGGAGCTGTTCCCCGTGTCACAACACAACCAAAACCACAGACAGAGGCAATGGGCAGGAAACGAAACACAGGGCAGGAAAGTTCATTTAAACATTAAGAGAAAAGGTTTACTCTCAAACAAACCAATCACCAGAACACGTTGCCCAAAGAACTTGTAGAGATCTTGGAGATGTTCAGAGAGGACAAGGCACCAGAGGCTGAGCAAGGGCTTGGAGTAAACAGCAGGAAATCCCTTCCAACCTCACCCACTCTGTACTATCCATCCTAACACCAATGGCTCCCAAAGGGCCACCAGCAGTATCCAACCTGACCCCTGTAAGACCCAAACCGACACTGACACCACCCAACCTAAGGCTTCCCTTATACAAACTAACACCTATGCCTGCCAAATTTTCCTTCCACCACAAGCATTCAAGTCCCAGTAAAGGTTAACAAAGCCCTTTACACCTCCCATTATATTCCCAGTACGCTGGTGTGCTTCTTCAGAAGCCTTTCCAGCCAATAAAACAGGCCCAAACTAATAATACTTGTTATTTAGACAGAGCCACTATTGCTTGGTATCTCTTCCAAACAGACTTCAGCAGGACCATAAGGAACAACATCTTCTCCAGAGAGATTTGAGTCTGATCTAAATGTAGGTATTTTTTACAGACAGACATGCTTCAGATGCCTCATCTGTATCTATATACAAAGCTAACCCCAAATGTCTCAGTTGCTTTTGGGTAATACACAATGGTAACTTGGAAGCAAAACACTTTGGCAGGCTGCATACCGTGTACAAAAGCACACTGGTATTACTCACCGTCAGATGACAGAGTTCCTGGTACGCAGGGAGAAGACGGAAGGCATCCCAAGCAGTCTTCCTAGTATGTCCCCTGGTCTCACCCTGGATGATCGCACGCAGACGAGAGCAGCAACGAGGCTGAGGGAAAACAAAGGAGAATTGACAACATCAGCCCAGCAAAAGCATGACTGCGGGGCTCTGAGCCTATCGGCTCATACAACCCAGCATCATCAAAGCTCTTCGAAACAGCGGGAAGTGCCAAAAAGAAGCAACCAATTTGGGGAAGGGGCTGGAACCCTGAAAAATGGCTTTAGACTTTTCTGTTTCCCCCTCTTTTCCTTTGAGCCCTTTACTTACTGTCCATGCAGGACCCGTGTCGCCCGCACGCTCTGTTCCCTGCAGCACAGAATGCCCCATGCCCGGGGAGCTGACTCAGACCCGAGGCTGAGGAGGACTCTTTGGTGCTTACGGGTGGGAGCTGCCTTTCAAAGGAACAGAGAAGAGAATAAATAAAACCGGCAAACTGGGAAGCGCAGGGAAGCAGGGGAGAATTGCTGTTGTTCCTGGCTTATAGATAGGAAAACTGAGGCATGGACGGCTGAAATCTGTCCGGAAAAGCTGTCGCTGGCCATCCCCTACCCAGGCTTGCTCGGCATACTGGTGGCACCGCTCCGGGTGCCTCCGTGTGTAGGGGATGCCCAGCACCAGCTTTCGGTAGCGGCTCCCCAACTGTGGGAGCCGGGCTGGACGCTCGCGCTCCGTGTGCTGTGACTGACAAGTATAATAAAATTATAACAATATAAATATAACAGCCCTGAAAAGAAAGCCGTACAGAGACACTTGTTAATGCACTCACTGGGAAGCCTTGAGAGGTCCTGATGCTCCGCACTCAGCTGATTCCATTACGGCAAACATCCCAGCACAACAGCACAAAACGCCGCAAGACTCCAAAGCTACAAAACACAAAGCACAGCACAGAGAACTCAACCCGCTGAAGCCCGAGAGCTGAATGAGCCTCTCCTGGCAACACTGCGCCTTTATACCCCAGGCAGCAGCCACAACTCCTCCCTCAATGATCTGGGGGCAAAGCAGCACCTGGGGTAAAAGAGGTAGGATGAGCAGTGCTTTCCGTTTTGGCTGATGGCTGCAGCCCAGGAGGAGATCCAGGGAGAAAAGGGCTCTTCAACAGAGCAAACCCCGGCGTGCTTTATCCAGAGAACAGCCCCATCTCTTAGAGAGAGATCCAGAGATCGGGCACCGGAGAGGCCGTGTGCAGAGCTCCCTCTGAATTTCAGGTGGCCAAGCGAGGGCAGGAGCTCTGTGTGTGCAGGTGATGCCTGCGGCGTTTGCAAAACCAAAAGCACCGCTCCGAGGAGCATTCCACGGAGGACTGAAGCCGGGCGCGGAGCAGCAGCTCCGGAGCCCGTTTCCCCTGCGGCACCGAAAAAGGGAGCGTGTGCTGCCACCGTGCGGCCGAACGGCGGTACTGCAGGTGGTGGAGGTGGGGGGGGCGGAGCGGCTCCGGAAGCCGCTCGCTGCTGCCGTCATGTGTCGGTGAAGACGGGAGGGGGGGGGCCGCTCTGTCGAAAATTCAGCATTGAAATGGGGGGAGACGGGGGAGAAAGCGGCTGGGGGCCGCTGTCCGGTACTACCGTGTGTCCTTCGGGCGGCAATCAGCGGCAAACCGGGTCGGGAAAGCGGAGGTGCAGCGCCGAGAGACGACTGGTGCTGCCATCATGTGGCCAAAGTTCGGTACTGCACACGGTGAAGAAAAGCGGCTGCGCGGGTGGAGCCTCAGCCAATCAGAGGAGTGGGGGGGCGATGACCGAAAGGGGCGTGATTACGAGCGGGTGACGTGCGCATCAGCCAATCAGAGGAGGGGGGGGGCGGAGCCGGAGAGGGGCGTGGCTACGAACGGGTCATGTGCGCAGCAGCCAATCACAGGAGAGGGGGGGCGGAGCCGGAGAGGGGCGTGGCTAGGAGCGGGTCACGTGCGCATCAGCCAATCAGAGGAGAGGGGGGGCGGAGCCGGAGAGGGGCGTGGCTAGGAGCGGGTCACGTGCGCCTCAGCCAATCAGAGGAGTGGGGGGCGGAGCCGGCGCCGGGCGGGACTAAGCGTGATTGACAACCGCCGCAGCCAATCAGAGGCGTGGGGGGGCGCGGTCGGCGCCGGGCGGGACTAAGCGTGATTGACAAGCGCCGCAGCCAATCAGAGGCGTGGGGGGGCGCCGTCGGCGCCGGGCGGGACTAAGCGTGATTGACAACCGCCGCAGCCAATCAGAGGCGTGGGGGGGCGCCGTCGGCGCCGGGCGGGACTAAGCGTGATTGACAACCGCCGCAGCCAATCAGAGGAGTGGGGGGGCGCCGCCGGCGCCGGGCGGGACTAAGCGTGATTGACAACCGCCTCAGCCAATCAGAGCAGTGATCCGGCGCCGCCGGAGCCGGGCGGGACTAGGCGTGACTGACAAGCGCCGCAGCCAATCAGAGGAGTGGGGGGGCCAGTGTAGAAGCCGAACGGAAGCGGGGCGGGAGTAAGAGTGACTGACAGGCGTCTCAGCCAGTCGGGGTGCGGGTTGTGCCGCCGAACCGGGCCCGGACCGTACCGTACCGAGCCGAGGCGAATCATGGGGGTAACGGGACTCGGCGGAGGCAAACGGGGGGGGCAATGGCAGCTGTCGGCTCCCCTGGGACCCCATGGAAGCCACTCCGGTCCCTCCGGGCGGCTCCGTCCCCCTCAGGCGGCTTCGGCTGCGCTCGGTTCCCTTCGGGCGGCTCCGTCCCCTTCAGGCGGCTTCGGCTCCGCTCGGTTCTCTTCGGCCGGTTCCGCCGCTTCGGGAGGGTTCGGCTTCGCGTCAGCCAATCAGAGGAGTGGGGGGGCGGTGTCGGAGAGGGGCGTGGCTAGGAGCGGGTGACGTGCTCATCAGCCAATCAGAAGAGTGGGGGGGCGGAGCCGGCGAGGGGCGTGGCTACGAGCGGGTGACGTACTCATCAGCCAATCAGAGGAGGGGGGGGGCGGAGCCGGCGAGGGGCGTGGCTAGGAGCGGGTCACGTGCGCATCAGCCAATCAGAGGAGAGGGGGGCGGAGCCGGAGAGGGGCGTGGCTAGGAGCGGGTCACGTGCGCATCAGCCAATCAGAGGAGTGGGGGGCGGAGCCGGAGCCGGGCGGGACTAAGCGTGATTGACAACCGCCGCAGCCAATCAGAGGCGTGGGCGGGCGCCGTGGGCGCCGGGCGGGACTAAGCGTGATTGACAACCGCCGCAGCCAATCAGAGGCGTGGGGGGGCGCCGTCGGCGCCGGGCGGGACTAAGCGTGATTGACAACCGCCGCAGCCAATCAGAGGAGTGGGGGGGCCAGTGTAGAAGCCGAACGGAAGCGGGGCGGGAGTAAGAGTGACGGACAGGCGTCTCAGCCAGTCGGGGTGCGGGTTGTGCCGCCGAACCGGGCCCGGACCGTACCGTACCGAACCGAGGCGAATCATGGGGGTAACGGGACTCGGCGGAGGCAAACGGGGGGGGCAATGGCAGCTGTCGGCTCCCCTGGGACCCCATGGAAGCCACTCCGGTCCCTCCGGGCGGCTCCGTCCCCCTCAGGCGGCTTCGGCTCCGCTCGGTTCCCTTCGGGCGGCTCCGTCCCCCTCAGGCGGCTTCGGCTCCGCTCGGTTCTCTTCGGCCGGTTCCGCCGCTTCGGGAGGGTTCGGCTTCGCCTCAGCCAATCAGAGCAGTGGGGGGGCGGTGTCGGAGAGGGGCGTGGCTAGGAGCGGGTGACGTGCTCATCAGCCAATCAGAAGAGTGGGGGGGCGGAGCCGGCGAGGGGCGTGGCTACGAGCGGGTGACGTACTCATCAGCCAATCAGAGGAGAGGGGGGCGGAGCCGGCGAGGGGCGTGCCTAGGAGCGGGTCACGTGCGCATCAGCCAATCAGAGGAGAGGGGGGGCGGAGCCGGAGAGGGGCGTGGCTAGGAGCGGGTCACGTGCGCCTCAGCCAATCAGAGGAGTGGGGGGCGGAGCCGGCGCCGGGCGGGACTAAGCGTGATTGACAACCGCCGCAGCCAATCAGAGGAGTGGGGGGGCGCCGTGGGCGCCGGGCGGGACTAAGCGTGATTGACAACCGCCGCAGCCAATCAGAGGCGTGGGGGGGCGCCGTCGGCGCCGGGCGGGACTAAGCGTGATTGACAACCGCCGCAGCCAATCAGAGGAGTGGGGGGGCGCCGTGGGCGCCGGGCGGGACTAAGCGTGATTGACAACCGCCGCAGCCAGTCAGAGGAGTGGGGGGCGGAGCCGGCGCCGGGCGGGACTAAGCGTGATTGACAACCGCCGCAGCCAATCAGAGGCGTGGGGGGGCGCGGTCGGCGCCGGGCGGGACTAAGCGTGATTGACAACCGCAGCAGCCAATCAGAGGCGTGGGGGGGCGCCGTCGGCGCCGGGCGGGACTAAGCGTGATTGACAACTGCCGCAGCCAATCAGAGGAGTGGGGGGGCGCCGTGGGCGCTGGGCGGGACTAAGCGTGATTGACAAGCGCCGCAGCCAATCAGAGGCGTGGGGGGGCGCCGTGGGCGCCGGGCGGGACTAAGCGTGATTGACAACCGCCGCAGCCAATCAGAGGCGTGGGGGGGCGCCGTCGGCGCCGGGCGGGACTAAGCGTGATTGACAACCGCCGCAGCCAATCAGAGGCGTGAGGGGGCGCCGTCGGCGCCGGGCGGGACTAAGCGTGATTGACAACCGCCGCAGCCAATCAGAGGCGTGGGGGGGCGCCGCCGGCGCCGGGCGGGACTAAGCGTGATTGACAACCGCCGCAGCCAATCAGAGCAGTGATCCGGCGCCGCCGGAGCCGGGCGGGACTAGGCGTGACTGACAAGCGCGGCAGCCAATCAGAGGAGTGGGGGGACCAGTGTAGAAGCCGAACGGAAGCGGGGCGGGAGTAAGAGTGACTGACAGGCGTCTCAGCCAGTCGGGGTGCGGGTTGTGCCGCCGAACCGGGCCCGGACCGTACCGTACCGAACCGAGGCGAATCATGGGGGTAACGGGACTCGGCGGAGGCAAACGGGGGGGGGCAATGGCAGCTGTCGGCTCCCCTGGGACCCCATGGAAGCCACTCCGGTCCCTCCGGGCGGCTCCGTCCCCCTCAGGCGGCTTCGGCTCCGCTCGGTTCCCTTCGGGCGGCTCCGTCCCCCTCAGGCGGCTTCGGCTCCGCTCGGTTCTCTTCGGCCGGTTCCGCCGCTTCGGGAGGGTTCGGCTTCGCGTCAGCCAATCAGAGGAGTGGGGGGGCGGTGTCGGAGAGGGGCGTGGCTAGGAGCGGGTGACGTGCTCATCAGCCAATCAGAAGGGGGGGGGCGGAGCCGGCGAGTGGCGTGGCTACGAGCGGGTGACGTACTCATCAGCCAATCAGAGGAGAGGGGGGCGGAGCCGGCGAGGGGCGTGCCTAGGAGCGGGTCACGTGCGCATCAGCCAATCAGAGGAGAGGGGGGGCGGAGCCGGAGAGGGGCGTGGCTAGGAGCGGGTCACGTGCGCCTCAGCCAATCAGAGGAGTGGGGGGCGGAGCCGGCGCCGGGCGGGACTAAGCGTGATTGACAACCGCCGCAGCCAATCAGAGGCGTGGGGGGGCGCGGTCGGCGCCGGGCGGGACTAAGCGTGATTGACAACTGCCGCAGCCAATCAGAGGACTGGGGGGGCGCCGTGGGCGCCGGGCGGGACTAAGCGTGATTGACAAGCGCCGCAGCCAAGCAGAGGCGTGGGGGGGCGCCGTGGGCGCCGGGCGGGACTAAGCGTGATTGACAACCGCCGCAGCCAATCAGAGGAGTGGGGGGGCGCCGCCGGCGCCGGGCGGGACTAAGCGTGATTGACAACCGCCGCAGCCAATCAGAGGAGTGGGGGGGCGCCGTGGGCGCCGGGCGGGACTAAGCGTGATTGACAACCGCCGCAGCCAATCAGAGCAGTGATCCGGCGCCGCCGGAGCCGGGCGGGACTTGGCGTGACTGACAAGCGCCGCAGCCAATCAGAGGAGTGGGGGGGCCAGTGTAGAAGCCGAACGGAAGCGGGGCGGGAGTAAGAGTGACTGACAGGCGTCTCAGCCAGTCGGGGTGCGGCTTGTGCCGCCGAACCGGGCCCGGACCGTACCGTACCGAGCCGAGGCGAATCATGCGGGTAACGGGACTCGGCGGAGGCAAACGGGGGGGGCAATGGCAGCTGTCGGCTCCCCTGGGACCCCATGGAAGCCACTCCGGTCCCTCCGGGCGGCTCCGTCCCCCTCAGGCGGCTTCGGCTCCGCTCGGTTCCCTTCGGGCGGCTCCGTCCCCCTCAGGCGGCTTCGGCTCCGCTCGGTTCTCTTCGGCCGGTTCCGCTGCTTCGGGAGGGTTCGGCTTCGCGTCAGCCAATCAGAGGAGTGGGGGGGCGGTGTCGGAGAGGGGCGTGGCTAGGAGCGGGTGACGTGCTCATCAGCCAATCAGAAGAGTGGGGGGGCGGAGCCGGCGAGGGGCGTGGCTACGAGCGGGTGACGTACTCATCAGCCAATCAGAGGAGGGGGGGGGCGGAGCCGGCGAGGGGCGTGGCTAGGAGCGGGTCACGTGCGCATCAGCCAATCAGAGGAGAGGGGGGCGGAGCCGGAGAGGGGCGTGGCTAGGAGCGGGTCACGTGCGCATCAGCCAATCAGAGGAGTGGGGGGCGGAGTCGGCGCCGGGCGGGACTAAGCGTGATTGACAACCGCCGCAGCCAATCAGAGGCGTGGGGGGGCGCCGTCGGCGCCGGGCGGGACTAAGCGTGATTGACAACCGCCGCAGCCAATCAGAGGAGTGGGGGGGCCAGTGTAGAAGCCGAACGGAAGCGGGGCGGGAGTAAGAGTGACGGACAGGCGTCTCAGCCAGTCGGGGTGCGGGTTGTGCCGCCGAACCGGGCCCGGACCGTACCGTACCGAACCGAGGCGAATCATGGGGGTAACGGGACTCGGCGGAGGCAAACGGGGGGGGCAATGGCAGCTGTCGGCTCCCCTGGGACCCCATGGAAGCCACTCCGGTCCCTCCGGGCGGCTCCGTCCCCCTCAGGCGGCTTCGGCTCCGCTCGGTTCCCTTCGGGCGGCTCCGTCCCCCTCAGGCGGCTTCGGCTCCGCTCGGTTCTCTTCGGCCGGTTCCGCCGCTTCGGGAGGGTTCGGCTTCGCGTCAGCCAATCAGAGCAGTGGGGGGGCGGTGTCGGAGAGGGGCGTGGCTAGGAGCGGGTGACGTGCTCATCAGCCAATCAGAAGAGTGGGGGGGCGGAGCCGGCGAGGGGCGTGGCTACGAGCGGGTGACGTGCTCATCAGCCAATCAGAGGAGGGGGGGGGGCGGAGCCGGCGAGGGGCGTGGCTACGAGCGGGTCACGTGCGCATCAGCCAATCAGAGGAGAGGGGGGGCGGAGCCGGAGAGGGGCGTGGCTAGGAGCGGGTCACGTGCGCATCAGCCAATCAGAGGAGTGGGGGGCGGAGCCGGCGCCGGGCGGGACTAAGCGTGATTGACAAGCGCCGCAGCCAATCAGAGGCGTGGGGGGGCGCGGTCGGCGCCGGGCGGGACTAAGCGTGATTGACAACCGCCGCAGCCAATCAGAGGCGTGGGGGGGCGCCGTGGGCGCCGGGCGGGACTAAGCGTGATTGACAACCGCCGCAGCCAATCAGAGGCGTGGGGGGGCGCGGTCGGCGCCGGGCGGGACTAAGCGTGATTGACAACCGCCGCAGCCAATCAGAGGCGTGGGGGGGCGCGGTCGGCGCCGGGCGGGACTAAGCGTGATTGACAACCGCCGCAGCCAATCAGAGGAGCGGGGGGGGCGCCGTGGGCGCCGGGCGGGACTAAGCGTGATTGACAAGCGCCGCAGCCAATCAGAGGCGTGGGGGGGCGCCGTGGGCGCCGGGCGGGACTAAGCGTGATTGACAACCGCCGCAGCCAATCAGAGGAGTGGGGGGGCGCCGCCGGCGCCGGGCGGGACTAAGCGTGATTGACAACCGCCGCAGCCAATCAGAGCAGTGATCCGGCGCCGCCGGAGCCGGGCGGGACTAGGCGTGACTGACAAGCGCCGCAGCCAATCAGAGGAGTGGGGAGGCCAGTGTAGAAGCCGAACGGAAGCGGGGCGGGAGTAAGAGTGACTGACAGGCGTCTCAGCCAGTCGGGGTGCGGGTTGTGCCGCCGAACCGGGCCCGGACCGTACCGTACCGAGCCGAGGCGAATCATGGGGGTAACGGGACTCGGCGGAGGCAAACGGGGGGGGCAATGGCAGCTGTCGGCTCCCCTGGGACCCCATGGAAGCCACTCCGGTCCCTCCGGGCGGCTCCGTCCCCCTCAGGCGGCTTCGGCTCCGCTCGGTTCCCTTCGGGCGGCTCCGTCCCCCTCAGGCGGCTTCGGCTCCGCTCGGTTCTCTTCGGCCGGTTCCGCCGCTTCGGGAGGGTTCGGCTTCGCGTCAGCCAATCAGAGGAGTGGGGGGGCGGTGTCGGAGAGGGGCGTGGCTAGGAGCGGGTGACGTGCTCATCAGCCAATCAGAAGAGGGGGGGGCGGAGCCGGCGAGGGGCGTGGCTACGAGCGGGTGACGTACTCATCAGCCAATCAGAGGAGGGGGGGGGCGGAACCGGAGAGGGGCGTGGCTAGGAGCGGGTCACGTGCGCATCAGCCAATCAGAGGAGAGGGGGGCGGAGCCGGAGAGGGGCGTGGCTAGGAGCGGGTCACGTGCGCATCAGCCAATCAGAGGAGTGGGGGGCGGAGTCGGCGCCGGGCGGGACTAAGCGTGATTGACAACCGCCGCAGCCAATCAGAGGAGTGGGGGGGCGCCGCCGGCGCCGGGCGGGACTAAGCCTGATTGACAACCGCCGCAGCCAATCAGAGGAGTGGGGGGGCGCCGCCGGCGCCGGGCGGGACTAAGCGTGATTGACAACCGCCGCAGCCAATCAGAGCAGTGATCCGGCGCCGCCGGAGCCGGGCGGGACTTGGCGTGACTGACAAGCGCCGCAGCCAATCAGAGGAGTGGGGGGGCCAGTGTAGAAGCCGAACGGAAGCGGGGCGGGAGTAAGAGTGACTGACAGGCGTCTCAGCCAGTCGGGGTGCGGCTTGTGCCGCCGAACCGGGCCCGGACCGTACCGTACCGAGCCGAGGCGAATCATGCGGGTAACGGGACTCGGCGGAGGCAAACGGGGGGGGCAATGGCAGCTGTCGGCTCCCCTGGGACCCCATGGAAGCCACTCCGGTCCCTCCGGGCGGCTCCGTCCCCCTCAGGCGGCTTCGGCTCCGCTCGGTTCCCTTCGGGCGGCTCCGTCCCCCTCAGGCGGCTTCGGCTCCGCTCGGTTCTCTTCGGCCGGTTCCGCCGCTTCGGGAGGGTTCGGCTTCGCGTCAGCCAATCAGAGGAGTGGGGGGGCGGTGTCGGAGAGGGGCGTGGCTAGGAGCGGGTGACGTGCTCATCAGCCAATCAGAAGAGTGGGGGGGCGGAGCCGGCGAGGGGCGTGGCTACGAGCGGGTGACGTACTCATCAGCCAATCAGAGGAGGGGGGGGGCGGAGCCGGCGAGGGGCGTGGCTAGGAGCGGGTCACGTGCGCATCAGCCAATCAGAGGAGAGGGGGGCGGAGCCGGAGAGGGGCGTGGCTAGGAGCGGGTCACGTGCGCATCAGCCAATCAGAGGAGTGGGGGGCGGAGTCGGCGCCGGGCGGGACTAAGCGTGATTGACAACCGCCGCAGCCAATCAGAGGCGTGGGGGGGCGCCGTGGGCGCCGGGCGGGACTAAGCGTGATTGACAACCGCCGCAGCCAATCAGAGGCGTGGGGGGGGCGCCGTCGGCGCCGGGCGGGACTAAGCGTGATTGACAACCGCCGCAGCCAATCAGAGGAGTGGGGGGGCCAGTGTAGAAGCCGAACGGAAGCGGGGCGGGAGTAAGAGTGACGGACAGGCGTCTCAGCCAGTCGGGGTGCGGGTTGTGCCGCCGAACCGGGCCCGGACCGTACCGTACCGAACCGAGGCGAATCATGGGGGTAACGGGACTCGGCGGAGGCAAACGGGGGGGGCAATGGCAGCTGTCGGCTCCCCTGGGACCCCATGGAAGCCACTCCGGTCCCTCCGGGCGGCTCCGTCCCCCTCAGGCGGCTTCGGCTCCGCTCGGTTCCCTTCGGGCGGCTCCGTCCCCCTCAGGCGGCTTCGGCTCCGCTCGGTTCTCTTCGGCCGGTTCCGCCGCTTCGGGAGGGTTCGGCTTCGCGTCAGCCAATCAGAGCAGTGGGGGGGCGGTGTCGGAGAGGGGCGTGGCTAGGAGCGGGTGACGTGCTCATCAGCCAATCAGAAGAGTGGGGGGGCGGAGCCGGCGAGGGGCGTGGCTACGAGCGGGTGACGTGCTCATCAGCCAATCAGAGGAGGGGGGGGGGCGGAGCCGGCGAGGGGCGTGGCTACGAGCGGGTCACGTGCGCATCAGCCAATCAGAGGAGAGGGGGGGCGGAGCCGGAGAGGGGCGTGGCTAGGAGCGGGTCACGTGCGCATCAGCCAATCAGAGGAGTGGGGGGCGGAGCCGGCGCCGGGCGGGACTAAGCGTGATTGACAAGCGCCGCAGCCAATCAGAGGCGTGGGGGGGCGCGGTCGGCGCCGGGCGGGACTAAGCGTGATTGACAACCGCCGCAGCCAATCAGAGGCGTGGGGGGGCGCCGTGGGCGCCGGGCGGGACTAAGCGTGATTGACAACCGCCGCAGCCAATCAGAGGCGTGGGGGGGCGCGGTCGGCGCCGGGCGGGACTAAGCGTGATTGACAACCGCCGCAGCCAATCAGAGGCGTGGGGGGGCGCGGTCGGCGCCGGGCGGGACTAAGCGTGATTGACAACCGCCGCAGCCAATCAGAGGAGCGGGGGGGCGCCGTGGGCGCCGGGCGGGACTAAGCGTGATTGACAAGCGCCGCAGCCAATCAGAGGCGTGGGGGGGCGCCGTGGGCGCCGGGCGGGACTAAGCGTGATTGACAACCGCCGCAGCCAATCAGAGGAGTGGGGGGGCGCCGCCGGCGCCGGGCGGGACTAAGCGTGATTGACAACCGCCGCAGCCAATCAGAGCAGTGATCCGGCGCCGCCGGAGCCGGGCGGGACTAGGCGTGACTGACAAGCGCCGCAGCCAATCAGAGGAGTGGGGGGGCCAGTGTAGAAGCCGAACGGAAGCGGGGCGGGAGTAAGAGTGACTGACAGGCGTCTCAGCCAGTCGGGGTGCGGGTTGTGCCGCCGAACCGGGCCCGGACCGTACCGTACCGAGCCGAGGCGAATCATGGGGGTAACGGGACTCGGCGGAGGCAAACGGGGGGGGCAATGGCAGCTGTCGGCTCCCCTGGGACCCCATGGAAGCCACTCCGGTCCCTCCGGGCGGCTCCGTCCCCCTCAGGCGGCTTCGGCTCCGCTCGGTTCCCTTCGGGCGGCTCCGTCCCCCTCAGGCGGCTTCGGCTCCGCTCGGTTCTCTTCGGCCGGTTCCGCCGCTTCGGGAGGGTTCGGCTTCGCGTCAGCCAATCAGAGGAGTGGGGGGGCGGTGTCGGAGAGGGGCGTGGCTAGGAGCGGGTGACGTGCTCATCAGCCAATCAGAAGAGGGGGGGGCGGAGCCGGCGAGGGGCGTGGCTACGAGCGGGTGACGTGCTCATCAGCCAATCAGAGGAGGGGGGGGCGGAACCGGAGAGGGGCGTGGCTAGGAGCGGGTCACGTGCGCATCAGCCAATCAGAGGAGAGGGGGGCGGAGCCGGAGAGGGGCGTGGCTAGGAGCGGGTCACGTGCGCATCAGCCAATCAGAGGAGTGGGGGGCGGAGTCGGCGCCGGGCGGGACTAAGCGTGATTGACAACCGCCGCAGCCAATCAGAGGCGTGGGGGGGCGCCGTGGGCGCCGGGCGGGACTAAGCGTGATTGACAACCGCCGCAGCCAATCAGAGGCGTGGGGGGGCGCCGTCGGCGCCGGGCGGGACTAAGCGTGATTGACAACCGCCGCAGCCAATCAGAGGAGTGGGGAGGCCAGTGTAGAAGCCGAACGGAAGCGGGGCGGGAGTAAGAGTGACGGACAGGCGTCTCAGCCAGTCGGGGTGCGGGTTGTGCCGCCGAACCGGGCCCGGACCGTACCGTACCGAACCGAGGCGAATCATGGGGGTAACGGGACTCGGCGGAGGCAAACGGGGGGGGCAATGGCAGCTGTCGGCTCCCCTGGGACCCCATGGAAGCCACTCCGGTCCCTCCGGGCGGCTCCGTCCCCCTCAGGCGGCTTCGGCTCCGCTCGGTTCCCTTCGGGCGGCTCCGTCCCCCTCAGGCGGCTTCGGCTCCGCTCGGTTCTCTTCGGCCGGTTCCGCCGCTTCGGGAGGGTTCGGCTTCGCCTCAGCCAATCAGAGGAGTGGGGGGGCGGTGTCGGAGAGGGGCGTGGCTAGGAGCGGGTGACGTGCTCATCAGCCAATCAGAAGAGGGGGGGGCGGAGCCGGCGAGGGGCGTGGCTACGAGCGGGTGACGTGCTCATCAGCCAATCAGAGGAGGGGGGGGCGGAACCGGAGAGGGGCGTGGCTAGGAGCGGGTCACGTGCGCATCAGCCAATCAGAGGAGAGGGGGGCGGAGCCGGAGAGGGGCGTGGCTAGGAGCGGGTCACGTGCGCATCAGCCAATCAGAGGAGTGGGGGGCGGAGTCGGCGCCGGGCGGGACTAAGCGTGATTGACAACCGCCGCAGCCAATCAGAGGCGTGGGGGGGCGCCGTGGGCGCCGGGCGGGACTAAGCGTGATTGACAACCGCCGCAGCCAATCAGAGGCGTGGGGGGGCGCCGTCGGCGCCGGGCGGGACTAAGCGTGATTGACAACCGCCGCAGCCAATCAGAGGAGTGGGGAGGCCAGTGTAGAAGCCGAACGGAAGCGGGGCGGGAGTAAGAGTGACGGACAGGCGTCTCAGCCAGTCGGGGTGCGGGTTGTGCCGCCGAACCGGGCCCGGACCGTACCGTACCGAACCGAGGCGAATCATGGGGGTAACGGGACTCGGCGGAGGCAAACGGGGGGGGCAATGGCAGCTGTCGGCTCCCCTGGGACCCCATGGAAGCCACTCCGGTCCCTCCGGGCGGCTCCGTCCCCCTCAGGCGGCTTCGGCTCCGCTCGGTTCCCTTCGGGCGGCTCCGTCCCCCTCAGGCGGCTTCGGCTCCGCTCGGTTCTCTTCGGCCGGTTCCGCCGCTTCGGGAGGGTTCGGCTTCGCGTCAGCCAATCAGAGCAGTGGGGGGGCGGTGTCGGAGAGGGGCGTGGCTAGGAGCGGGTGACGTGCTCATCAGCCAATCAGAAGAGTGGGGGGGCGGAGCCGGCGAGGGGCGTGGCTACGAGCGGGTGACGTGCTCATCAGCCAATCAGAGGAGGGGGGGGGCGGAGCCGGCGAGGGGCGTGGCTACGAGCGGGTCACGTGCGCATCAGCCAATCAGAGGAGAGGGGGGGCGGAGCCGGAGAGGGGCGTGGCTAGGAGCGGGTCACGTGCGCATCAGCCAATCAGAGGAGTGGGGGGCGGAGCCGGCGCCGGGCGGGACTAAGCGTGATTGACAAGCGCCGCAGCCAATCAGAGGCGTGGGGGGGCGCGGTCGGCGCCGGGCGGGACTAAGCGTGATTGACAACCGCCGCAGCCAATCAGAGGCGTGGGGGGGCGCCGTGGGCGCCGGGCGGGACTAAGCGTGATTGACAACCGCCGCAGCCAATCAGAGGCGTGGGGGGGCGCGGGCGGCGCCGGGCGGGACTAAGCGTGATTGACAACCGCCGCAGCCAATCAGAGGCGTGGGGGGGCGCGGTCGGCGCCGGGCGGGACTAAGCGTGATTGACAACCGCCGCAGCCAATCAGAGGAGCGGGGGGGCGCCGTGGGCGCCGGGCGGGACTAAGCGTGATTGACAAGCGCCGCAGCCAATCAGAGGCGTGGGGGGGCGCCGTGGGCGCCGGGCGGGACTAAGCGTGATTGACAACCGCCGCAGCCAATCAGAGGAGTGGGGGGGCGCCGCCGGCGCCGGGCGGGACTAAGCGTGATTGACAACCGCCGCAGCCAATCAGAGCAGTGATCCGGCGCCGCCGGAGCCGGGCGGGACTAGGCGTGACTGACAAGCGCCGCAGCCAATCAGAGGAGTGGGGGGGCCAGTGTAGAAGCCGAACGGAAGCGGGGCGGGAGTAAGAGTGACTGACAGGCGTCTCAGCCAGTCGGGGTGCGGGTTGTGCCGCCGAACCGGGCCCGGACCGTACCGTACCGAGCCGAGGCGAATCATGGGGGTAACGGGACTCGGCGGAGGCAAACGGGGGGGACAATGGCAGCTGTCGGCTCCCCTGGGACCCCATGGAAGCCACTCCGGTCCCTCCGGGCGGCTCCGTCCCCCTCAGGCGGCTTCGGCTCCGCTCGGTTCCCTTCGGGCGGCTCCGGCCTCTTGGGGTGCAGTTCGTACTTTTGGCCACAGGAGGGCAGCACCTCCCTTTGCTCTGAGCCACCCCTTTGCTTCCCCTCCCGCATCTCCGGCACCTGCAGTACCGAGCTTTGGACACAGGATGGCAGCAGCGAGCAGTGCCCCGAGCTACGCCGTGCCCCTCCACCTCCAGCACCTGCAGTACCGACGCTTGGACACGAGGTGGCAGCACACGCTGCAGAAGCAACGGCCTTAGAGCAACGGCGGCTCCCCTCCCCGTTGACAGCCTCCGGGGACCCCAGCTGCTGAGTGGGGACAGTTTGCAATATTGGGGCTGGGGCAAAGTTGCTTAAGGAACTTCTATTCGAGATTCTTTCAGACTTTTATTGCTTTGTGTTTGCTTTGTGGGGATTTATAATCACATTCTTCTCTTTTGCTTTTTATTTTCTTTACACATTTTATTTCCTTTTTCATTCATGTTTTTTCCAGCTGTCCTTGTCTTTTAGTCTCTTTCAGTAACTATTTTTAGGCGTCCCATACCTAAAATGAGATAAGAAATGGGCAAACATGGGTTAGAAAATGAAAAAAATGGTTCAAAACACCTTACAAATGGTCCAAAGTGGAACACAAGTGGCCCAAAATGGATTAAAACAATCAAGAAATGGGTAAAAATGGGTTAGAAGTGGGCAAAAATGGCCTACAATGCGGAAGATGTGGATAAATATGGGACAGAAACAGCCACAGACAGGTCAGAAATAGCCCCCAAAAAAGCTTTAAAGGGGTTAGAAATGGGAAAGATGGGTTAGAAATTGCCAAAAACGGCTTAAAACTGGTAAGAAATGGGCAAAACTGGGATAGAAATGGCCATGAATTGTTTTGAAATAGACTAAAATGGCTTAAAATAGGGTAGAAATGGGGAAAAATGGCTTAAACCAGGCTCAGAAATGGGCAAAAATGTGTTTGAAGTGGCAAAAAAAAATGGTTAGAAGAAAAAATAGTTTAGAAATGGACAAAATGGCTTAAACCAGGTTAGAATTGGACATATAAGGGTTGCAAATGGCTAAAAATGGGTTTAAATCTAGTTAGAAGTGGCCACAATTGTGTTAGAAATCGTCAAAAAAGGCTTAAAGCTGCTGACAAATGGGAAAAAATGGGTTAGAGAAATAAAAAAGTGGCTTAAACAGAGTGAGAAAAGGGCCAAAAAAAGAGGGAAATTTTAAGAAATGGCTTTAAAAGGGTTAGAAGTGACCAAACACGGGTTAGAAATGGCAGAAAGAATTTAGAAATAGCAAATAAAACAGTTTAGAAGTGGGCATAAATGAGTTAGAAACAGCCATGTTACGGCATCTTCTTGGAATCAGGGGCTAAGTACACACCTCTGTCCCTGCAAGTGCTGCCCGGGGCTGCCAGGAAAGCCGATCTGTGCAATAGGCTGTGTGTGTTCTGGTCTGTGAGCCCACCATCAGCTACGGTACAGGTGAAGTCTTGTCACTGGAAAATGTTGAGCAGATAATACCCTTTAGTGAGCTAGAAAGCGGCACTAACGCTGCCTGCCTGGCAGGCTAGGAAAGGCAGATACATTTGGGGTTATGCACACGAAAGCTCTACGTCCTGCCGTGGTTCCAATGTCATTGCTCTTAGAGGTAAATGGAAAAGCAGCCTCAGGCCTCCTGCTGGGCTCAGGGATCCATCAGCTGCACCTGAGCAGCTTTGCCTGCAGGATGTGATACTTGCTATGCTGGTAAGTGACCAGTTCAAATAGGTTGAAATCAAGGTGCATTTGCCCAGAGCTGGGTGTTACTCGCACTGGTACTGGTACTTGTGGCAGCAAACATTTACCGTGACCCACCTGCTGAACAGAGCTCAGTACTGCAAATAATAAGCCAGTTTCCCCTCCCTGGCTGCATTAAAACAGGCTCCTCCAGATGAATTTAACCTCATGTCAGTGAAGCACTTTAGCTCAAGGTGCCAAAGACAAGCTTCGGCATGGGCACAATGCCACCAGACACACCAAAGAGCGTGAGGACGGGAAGCCCTTCCCTAAGAAAGAAGGGTAACTGTGGCCTTGGGCTTCTAAAGAGACCCTCAGCAGCTGTAGGGAAATGCCTGCATTCCCTGGGGTTCTAATCATATGAGCACAGGATGGTTTTGGTTGGAAGGAACCTTTAAAGGTCATCTGGTCTAACCTCCCCTGCCATGAGCAGGGACATCTTCAACTCCATCAGGGTGCTCAGAACCACATCCAGCCTGGCCTTGAATGTCCCCAGGGATGGGGCATCCACCACCTCTCTGGCCAACCTCTGCCAGTGCTTTACCACCCTCATTACAGAAAAATACTGGGGCTGACCTGTTCCTGGTTCTCCCTCCCTCCCTCCAGGCCTTGCCTTCTCCTCAGCAGTGCAGGTCCTAATTCAACAAAGACAACACCAAGGGCTGCAAACTCTGCTGGCAGTACCCAAATGTCAAGAGGAAACCGGGGACCTGCATTGTCACAACATCCAACAGGATGATTAGAAAAACACTGGTAATTCCCCATAGCCATAGAGCTGCTGCAAAACAGCCTGCAAGCAAAGCAATTGCTGTTTAAGCAAAAAGCAGCGCAATGGTCTCCGAGCAGGAAAGCAAACCAAGCTGAGATTTCCTGGGACAATGTTTTCAATTACGTGAATGTAATTGACTGGAAGGGAAAAAACTTCTTGAATTAAGCACGTAAACAAGGTGAACAAAATAATTTCTTCCTTGTTCAAGCAGAGGATGTGGTTTTGCTCTCATTTACTGGCC
Organism: Melopsittacus undulatus; assembly: GCF_012275295.1. Taxonomy (NCBI): domain Eukaryota; kingdom Metazoa; phylum Chordata; class Aves; order Psittaciformes; family Psittaculidae; genus Melopsittacus; species Melopsittacus undulatus. The sequence goes on from NW_022994197.1 coordinate 34,516, forward strand.
CCAGGTAGGAGAATCTACATCTGTCCAGCTGTTAAAGTGTCACTCTGCATTATGCCAATGTAAGAGGAAACAAAGTCCTGCATCCACATCTTCAGCCCCAGCTCAAGAGGGACGTGGAGCTGCTCAAGCGAGCCAGAGGAAACCATGGAGCTGCTGCGAGGGCTGGAGCAGCTATGCTCTGGAGCCAGGCTGAGAGAGCTGGGCTGGGGCAGCCTGGACAAGAGAAGGCTCCTGAAGGGGAGACCTGAGAGCAGCTCCAGTGCCTAAAGGGGCTGCAGGAAACCTGGAGAGGGGCTTGGGACAAGGGCCTGTAGGGACAGGCCAAGGGGAATGGCTTGAACCTGCCCGAGGGGAAACTGAGCTGAGCTCTTAGGCAGAAGCTGTTCCCCGTGAGGGTGCTGAGGCGCTGGCACAGGGTGCACAGAGAAGCTGTGGCTGCCCCATCCCTGGCAGTGTTCAAGTCCAGGTTGGACACAGGGGCTTGGAGCAACCTGCTCTAGTGTGAGGTGTCCCTGCCTGCCTGTGGCAGGGGTTGGAGCTGGATGAGCTTTAAGGTCCCTTCCAACATGAACCATTCCATGATTCTGTAAAATGTAGAAATGGGGAGGATAACTACAGGCAAATTACAGACCAATCGATGAAAGCAGAGAGTAAATGGATTTCCTCTCTCGGCAAGGTCAGAGAAGCATGTGCTACGATTACCAGACATACCTCCGCTCTCTTCTCCTGCTTCCCAGTTGCAGAAACCTCTCTTTCCTTTTTGGTCTTGCAGATGAAAGAAAGAGGCTAAAAAAGTCTTCTGGAGCTCTTGAAAGGGTCTGTTCTGGCACACACAGTGTGCACATGGCTGCACGCTGCTCTGAAACAGAGGGTTCTTGTATTTATCTAAGAACAAGAACTGGGTTTTTCTCAAAGCTCAAGAAACCACTGATGTGGGTCCACAGCATCAACGCTGATGAGGCTGATAGGCGGGTGTGCAGCCTAAAAAGAACGCATGATCAGGGTGCAGGTCACGTGTAAAACTCGCTCAAAACAGACACTCATATAGGGCATCGTGCAAGCAGGGTATTGCTGCAGCAGCCGTCCCTTGAAGAAATGGCTGGTTTTACAAACCTGTCTATCCTTACATCATCTTTATGTTCCTCCTCCTCGTACATATGAACATAAATTGTTAACAAGTTAAGCATAGATGCATAGATGGCATAGATGGCCACTAAAAACAAGAAAAAAAACCCATGTACTACTATGCCAAACCTAATACATCGGTGCTGCTCACACCAAACCATACACTGGGAGCTTCCTGCCAGCCTGTACCACTTCAGAGCTTGCAGCTTTTACCATGATATTATGATATTAACTTGAATTTTTGCACTGACTGCTAAGAAAGCAAAAAAGGAAGCATTTTTAGCAAGGGATAATAAAGCTATTTCATAGTATCATATCTATAAATAAATATAAATAGCCTGAAGCACATTAGAAATAGGCAAGAGCAGCTTAAAACAGGCCAAAAATGACCACAAATACTAAAGAAGTAGCCAAAACCAGCTTAAAACTAGTAAGGACTGGGCAGAATAAGATGGAAAAGCCTCTCCATTGTTTACAATGTGCCAAAAGAATCTAAAAAAGGTTTAGAAACGGAGAAGAGTAAAATAAAAATGACCATACAGGAGTTAAACCAAGCTAGGAAACGGCAAAACCAGGCTAGAAATGGGTAGGAAATGGACCAAAATGGTTTGGAAACTGCCAGAATGGCTTCAGAAGAATTAGAAATGGGCATCAAGAGGTTAGAAATAGCCTGAAGCACATTAGAAAAAGGCAAGAGCAGCTTAAAACAGCCCAGAAATGACCACAAATATTGAAGAAGGAGCCAAAACCAGCTTAAAACTAGTAAGGATTGGGCAGAATAAGATGGAAAAGCCTCTCCATTGTTTACAATGTGCCAAAAGAATCTAAAAAAGGTTTAGAAACGGAGAAGAGTAAAATAAAAATGACCATACAGGAGTTAAACCAAGCTAGGAAACGGCAAAACCAGGCTAGAAATGGGTAGGAAATGGACCAAAATGGTTTGGAAACTGCCAGAATGGCTTCAGAAGAATTAGAAATGGGCATCAAGAGGTTAGAAATAGCCTGAAGCACATTAGAAATAGGCAAGAGCAGCTTAAAACAGGCCAAAAATGACCACAAATACTAAAGAAGTAGCCAAAACCAGCTTAAAACTAGTAAGGAATGGGCAGAATAAGATGGAAAAGCCTCTCCATTGTTTACAATGTGCCAAAAGAATCTAAAAAAGGTTTAGAAATGCAGAAGAGTAAGATAAAAATGACCATACAGGAGTTAAACCAAGCTAGGAAGGGGAAGACCAGGCTAGAAATGGGTAGGAAATGAACCAAAATGGTTTGGAAACTGCCAGAATGGCTTCAGAAGAATTAGAAATGGGCATCAAGAGGTTAGAAATAGCCTGAAGCACATTAGAAAAAGGCAAGAGCAGCTTAAAACAGCCCAGAAATGACCACAAATATTGAAGAAGGAGCCAAAACCAGCTTAAAACTAGTAAGGATTGGGCAGAATAAGATGGAAAAGCCTCTCCATTGTTTACAATGTGCCAAAAGAATCTAAAAAAGGTTTAGAAACGGAGAAGAGTAAAATAAAAATGACCATACAGGAGTTAAACCAAGCTAGGAAACGGCAAAACCAGGCTAGAAATGGGTAGGAAATGGACCAAAATGGTTTGGAAACTGCCAGAATGGCTTCAGAAGAATTAGAAATGGGCATCAAGAGGTTAGAAATAGCCTGAAGCACATTAGAAATAGGCAAGAGCAGCTTAAAACAGGCCAAAAATGACCACAAATACTAAAGAAGTAGCCAAAACCAGCTTAAAACTAGTAAGGAATGGGCAGAATAAGATGGAAAAGCCTCTCCATTGTTTACAATGTGCCAAAAGAATCTAAAAAAGGTTTAGAAATGCAGAACAGTAAGATAAAAATGACCATACAGGAGTTAAACCAAGCTAGGAAGGGCAAGACCAGGCTAGAAATGGGTAGGAAATGGACCAAAATGGTTTGGAAACTGCCAGAATGGCTTCAGAAGAATTAGAAATGGGCATCAAGAGGTTAGAAATAGCCTGAAGCACATTAGAAAAAGGCAAGAGCAGCTTAAAACAGCCCAGAAATGACCACAAATATTGAAGAAGGAGCCAAAACCAGCTTAAAACTAGTAAGGATTGGGCAGAATAAGATGGATAAGCCTCTCCATTGTTTACAATGTGCCAAAAGAATCTAAAAAAGGTTTAGAAACGGAGAAGAGTAAAATAAAAATGACCATACAGGAGTTAAACCAAGCTAGGAAACGGCAAAACCAGGCTAGAAATGGGTAGGAAATGGACCAAAATGGTTTGGAAACTGCCAGAATGGCTTCAGAAGAATTAGAAATGGGCATCAAGAGGTTAGAAATAGCCTGAAGCACATTAGAAATAGGCAAGAGCAGCTTAAAACAGGCCAGAAATGACCACAAATACTAAAGAAGTAGCCAAAACCAGCTTAAAACTAGTAAGGACTGGGCAGAATAAGATGGAAAAGCCTCTCCATTGTTTACAATGTGCCAAAAGAATCTAAAAAAGGTTTAGAAACGGAGAAGAGTAAGATAAAAATGACCATACAGGAGTTAAACCAAGCTAGGAAACGGCAAAACCAGGCTAGAAATGGGTAGGAAATGGACCAAAATGGTTTGGAAACTGCCAGAATGGCTTCAGAAGAATTAGAAATGGGCATCAAGAGGTTAGAAATAGCCTGAAGCACATTAGAAATAGGCAAGAGCAGCTTAAAACAGGCCAAAAATGACCACAAATACTAAAGAAGTAGCCAAAACCAGCTTAAAACTAGTAAGGAATGGGCAGAATAAGATGGAAAAGCCTCTCCATTGTTTACAATGTGCCAAAAGAATCTAAAAAAGGTTTAGAAATGCAGAAGAGTAAGATAAAAATGACCATACAGGAGTTAAACCAAGCTAGGAAGGTTGAAGACCAGGCTAGAAATGGGTAGGAAATGAACCAAAATGGTTTGGAAACTGCCAGAATGGCTTCAGAAGAATTAGAAATGGGCATCAAGAGGTTAGAAATAGCCTGAAGCACATTAGAAAAAGGCAAGAGCAGCTTAAAACAGCCCAGAAATGACCACAAATATTGAAGAAGGAGCCAAAACCAGCTTAAAACTAGTAAGGATTGGGCAGAATAAGATGGAAAAGCCTCTCCATTGTTTACAATGTGCCAAAAGAATCTAAAAAAGGTTTAGAAACGGAGAAGAGTAAAATAAAAATGACCATACAGGAGTTAAACCAAGCTAGGAAACGGCAAAACCAGGCTAGAAATGGGTAGGAAATGGACCAAAATGGTTTGGAAACTGCCAGAATGGCTTCAGAAGAATTAGAAATGGGCATCAAGAGGTTAGAAATAGCCTGAAGCACATTAGAAATAGGCAAGAGCAGCTTAAAACAGGCCAAAAATGACCACAAATACTAAAGAAGTAGCCAAAACCAGCTTAAAACTAGTAAGGAATGGGCAGAATAAGATGGAAAAGCCTCTCCATTGTTTACAATGTGCCAAAAGAATCTAAAAAAGGTTTAGAAATGCAGAACAGTAAGATAAAAATGACCATACAGGAGTTAAACCAAGCTAGGAAGGGCAAGACCAGGCTAGAAATGGGTAGGAAATGGACCAAAATGGTTTGGAAACTGCCAGAATGGCTTCAGAAGAATTAGAAATGGGCATCAAGAGGTTAGAAATAGCCTGAAGCACATTAGAAAAAGGCAAGAGCAGCTTAAAACAGCCCAGAAATGACCACAAATATTGAAGAAGGAGCCAAAACCAGCTTAAAACTAGTAAGGATTGGGCAGAATAAGATGGAAAAGCCTCTCCATTGTTTACAATGTGCCAAAAGAATCTAAAAAAGGTTTAGAAACGGAGAAGAGTAAAATAAAAATGACCATACAGGAGTTAAACCAAGCTAGGAAACGGCAAAACCAGGCTAGAAATGGGTAGGAAATGGACCAAAATGGTTTGGAAACTGCCAGAATGGCTTCAGAAGAATTAGAAATGGGCATCAAGAGGTTAGAAATAGCCTGAAGCACATTAGAAATAGGCAAGAGCAGCTTAAAACAGGCCAGAAATGACCACAAATACTAAAGAAGTAGCCAAAACCAGCTTAAAACTAGTAAGGACTGGGCAGAATAAGATGGAAAAGCCTCTCCATTGTTTACAATGTGCCAAAAGAATCTAAAAAAGGTTTAGAAACGGAGAAGAGTAAGATAAAAATGACCATACAGGAGTTAAACCAAGCTAGGAAACGGCAAAACCAGGCTAGAAATGGGTAGGAAATGGACCAAAATGGTTTGGAAACTGCCAGAATGGCTTCAGAAGAATTAGAAATGGGCATCAAGAGGTTAGAAATAGCCTGAAGCACATTAGAAATAGGCAAGAGCAGCTTAAAACAGGCCAAAAATGACCACAAATACTAAAGAAGTAGCCAAAACCAGCTTAAAACTAGTAAGGAATGGGCAGAATAAGATGGAAAAGCCTCTCCATTGTTTACAATGTGCCAAAAGAATCTAAAAAAGGTTTAGAAATGCAGAAGAGTAAGATAAAAATGACCATACAGGAGTTAAACCAAGCTAGGAAGGTTGAAGACCAGGCTAGAAATGGGTAGGAAATGAACCAAAATGGTTTGGAAACTGCCAGAATGGCTTCAGAAGAATTAGAAATGGGCATCAAGAGGTTAGAAATAGCCTGAAGCACATTAGAAAAAGGCAAGAGCAGCTTAAAACAGCCCAGAAATGACCACAAATATTGAAGAAGGAGCCAAAACCAGCTTAAAACTAGTAAGGATTGGGCAGAATAAGATGGAAAAGCCTCTCCATTGTTTACAATGTGCCAAAAGAATCTAAAAAAGGTTTAGAAACGGAGAAGAGTAAAATAAAAATGACCATACAGGAGTTAAACCAAGCTAGGAAACGGCAAAACCAGGCTAGAAATGGGTAGGAAATGGACCAAAATGGTTTGGAAACTGCCAGAATGGCTTCAGAAGAATTAGAAATGGGCATCAAGAGGTTAGAAATAGCCTGAAGCACATTAGAAATAGGCAAGAGCAGCTTAAAACAGGCCAGAAATGACCACAAATACTAAAGAAGTAGCCAAAACCAGCTTAAAACTAGTAAGGACTGGGCAGAATAAGATGGAAAAAGCCTCTCCATTGTTTACAATGTGCCAAAAGAATCTAAAAAAGGTTTAGAAACGGAGAAGAGTAAAATAAAAATGACCATACAGGAGTTAAACCAAGCTAGGAAACGGCAAAACCAGGCTAGAAATGGGTAGGAAATGGACCAAAATGGTTTGGAAACTGCCAGAATGGCTTCAGAAGAATTAGAAATGGGCATCAAGAGGTTAGAAATAGCCTGAAGCACATTAGAAGTAGGCAAGAGCAGCTTAAAACAGGCCAAAAATGACCACAAATACTAAAGAAGTAGCCAAAACCAGCTTAAAACTAGTAAGGAATGGGCAGAATAAGATGGAAAAGCCTCTCCATTGTTTACAATGTGCCAAAAGAATCTAAAAAAGGTTTAGAAACGGAGAAGAGTAAAATAAAAATGACCATACAGGAGTTAAACCAAGCTAGGAAACGGCAAAACCAGGCTAGAAATGGGTAGGAAATGGACCAAAATGGTTTGGAAACTGCCAGAATGGCTTCAGAAGAATTAGAAATGGGCATCAAGAGGTTAGAAATAGCCTGAAGCACATTAGAAATAGGCAAGAGCAGCTTAAAACAGGCCAAAAATGACCACAAATACTAAAGAAGTAGCCAAAACCAGCTTAAAACTAGTAAGGAATGGGCAGAATAAGATGGAAAAGCCTCTCCATTGTTTACAATGTGCCAAAAGAATCTAAAAAAGGTTTAGAAATGCAGAACAGTAAGATAAAAATGACCATACAGGAGTTAAACCAAGCTAGGAAGGGCAAGACCAGGCTAGAAATGGGTAGGAAATGGACCAAAATGGTTTGGAAACTGCCAGAATGGCTTCAGAAGAATTAGAAATGGGCATCAAGAGGTTAGAAATAGCCTGAAGCACATTAGAAAAAGGCAAGAGCAGCTTAAAACAGCCCAGAAATGACCACAAATATTGAAGAAGGAGCCAAAACCAGCTTAAAACTAGTAAGGATTGGGCAGAATAAGATGGAAAAGCCTCTCCATTGTTTACAATGTGCCAAAAGAATCTAAAAAAGGTTTAGAAACGGAGAAGAGTAAAATAAAAATGACCATACAGGAGTTAAACCAAGCTAGGAAACGGCAAAACCAGGCTAGAAATGGGTAGGAAATGGACCAAAATGGTTTGGAAACTGCCAGAATGGCTTCAGAAGAATTAGAAATGGGCATCAAGAGGTTAGAAATAGCCTGAAGCACATTAGAAATAGGCAAGAGCAGCTTAAAACAGGCCAGAAATGACCACAAATACTAAAGAAGTAGCCAAAACCAGCTTAAAACTAGTAAGGACTGGGCAGAATAAGATGGAAAAGCCTCTCCATTGTTTACAATGTGCCAAAAGAATCTAAAAAAGGTTTAGAAACGGAGAAGAGTAAGATAAAAATGACCATACAGGAGTTAAACCAAGCTAGGAAACGGCAAAACCAGGCTAGAAATGGGTAGGAAATGGACCAAAATGGTTTGGAAACTGCCAGAATGGCTTCAGAAGAATTAGAAATGGGCATCAAGAGGTTAGAAATAGCCTGAAGCACATTAGAAATAGGCAAGAGCAGCTTAAAACAGGCCAAAAATGACCACAAATACTAAAGAAGTAGCCAAAACCAGCTTAAAACTAGTAAGGAATGGGCAGAATAAGATGGAAAAGCCTCTCCATTGTTTACAATGTGCCAAAAGAATCTAAAAAAGGTTTAGAAATGCAGAAGAGTAAGATAAAAATGACCATACAGGAGTTAAACCAAGCTAGGAAGGTTGAAGACCAGGCTAGAAATGGGTAGGAAATGAACCAAAATGGTTTGGAAACTGCCAGAATGGCTTCAGAAGAATTAGAAATGGGCATCAAGAGGTTAGAAATAGCCTGAAGCACATTAGAAAAAGGCAAGAGCAGCTTAAAACAGCCCAGAAATGACCACAAATATTGAAGAAGGAGCCAAAACCAGCTTAAAACTAGTAAGGATTGGGCAGAATAAGATGGAAAAGCCTCTCCATTGTTTACAATGTGCCAAAAGAATCTAAAAAAGGTTTAGAAACGGAGAAGAGTAAAATAAAAATGACCATACAGGAGTTAAACCAAGCTAGGAAACTGCAAAACCAGGCTAGAAATGGGTAGGAAATGGACCAAAATGGTTTGGAAACTGCCAGAATGGCTTCAGAAGAATTAGAAATGGGCATCAAGAGGTTAGAAATAGCCTGAAGCACATTAGAAATAGGCAAGAGCAGCTTAAAACAGGCCAAAAATGACCACAAATACTAAAGAAGTAGCCAAAACCAGCTTAAAACTAGTAAGGAATGGGCAGAATAAGATGGAAAAGCCTCTCCATTGTTTACAATGTGCCAAAAGAATCTAAAAAAGGTTTAGAAATGCAGAACAGTAAGATAAAAATGACCATACAGGAGTTAAACCAAGCTAGGAAGGGCAAGACCAGGCTAGAAATGGGTAGGAAATGGACCAAAATGGTTTGGAAACTGCCAGAATGGCTTCAGAAGAATTAGAAATGGGCATCAAGAGGTTAGAAATAGCCTGAAGCACATTAGAAAAAGGCAAGAGCAGCTTAAAACAGCCCAGAAATGACCACAAATATTGAAGAAGGAGCCAAAACCAGCTTAAAACTAGTAAGGATTGGGCAGAATAAGATGGAAAAGCCTCTCCATTGTTTACAATGTGCCAAAAGAATCTAAAAAAGGTTTAGAAACGGAGAAGAGTAAAATAAAAATGACCATACAGGAGTTAAACCAAGCTAGGAAACGGCAAAACCAGGCTAGAAATGGGTAGGAAATGGACCAAAATGGTTTGGAAACTGCCAGAATGGCTTCAGAAGAATTAGAAATGGGCATCAAGAGGTTAGAAATAGCCTGAAGCACATTAGAAATAGGCAAGAGCAGCTTAAAACAGGCCAGAAATGACCACAAATACTAAAGAAGTAGCCAAAACCAGCTTAAAACTAGTAAGGACTGGGCAGAATAAGATGGAAAAGCCTCTCCATTGTTTACAATGTGCCAAAAGAATCTAAAAAAGGTTTAGAAACGGAGAAGAGTAAGATAAAAATGACCATACAGGAGTTAAACCAAGCTAGGAAACGGCAAAACCAGGCTAGAAATGGGTAGGAAATGGACCAAAATGGTTTGGAAACTGCCAGAATGGCTTCAGAAGAATTAGAAATGGGCATCAAGAGGTTAGAAATAGCCTGAAGCACATTAGAAATAGGCAAGAGCAGCTTAAAACAGGCCAAAAATGACCACAAATACTAAAGAAGTAGCCAAAACCAGCTTAAAACTAGTAAGGAATGGGCAGAATAAGATGGAAAAGCCTCTCCATTGTTTACAATGTGCCAAAAGAATCTAAAAAAGGTTTAGAAATGCAGAAGAGTAAGATAAAAATGACCATACAGGAGTTAAACCAAGCTAGGAAGGTTGAAGACCAGGCTAGAAATGGGTAGGAAATGAACCAAAATGGTTTGGAAACTGCCAGAATGGCTTCAGAAGAATTAGAAATGGGCATCAAGAGGTTAGAAATAGCCTGAAGCACATTAGAAAATAGGCAAGAGCAGCTTAAAACAGCCAGAAATGACCACAAATATTGAAGAAGGAGCCAAAACCAGCTTAAAACTAGTAAGGATTGGGCAGAATAAGATGGAAAAGCCTCTCCATTGTTTACAATGTGCCAAAAGAATCTAAAAAAGGTTTAGAAACGGAGAAGAGTAAGATAAAAATGACCATACAGGAGTTAAACCAAGCTAGGAAACGGCAAAACCAGGCTAGAAATGGGTAGGAAATGGACCAAAATGGTTTGGAAACTGCCAGAATGGCTTCAGAAGAATTAGAAATGGGCATCAAGAGGTTAGAAATAGCCTGAAGCACATTAGAAATAGGCAAGAGCAGCTTAAAACAGGCCAGAAATGACCACAAATACTAAAGAAGTAGCCAAAACCAGCTTAAAACTAGTAAGGACTGGGCAGAATAAGATGGAAAAGCCTCTCCATTGTTTACAATGTGCCAAAAGAATCTAAAAAAGGTTTAGAAATCGGAGAAGAGTAAGATAAAAATGACCATACAGGAGTTAAACCAAGCTAGGAACGGGCAAAGACCAGGCTAGAAATGGGTAGGAAATGGACCAAAATGGTTTGGAAACTGCCAGAATGGCTTCAGAAGAATTAGAAATGGGCATCAAGAGGTTAGAAATAGCCTGAAGCACATTAGAAAGTAGGCAAGAGCAGCTTAAAACAGGCCCAAAAATGACCACAAATACTGAAAGAAGTAGCCAAAACCAGCTTAAAACTAGTAAGGAATGGGCAGAATAAGATGGAAAAGCCTCTCCATTGTTTACAATGTGCCAAAAGAATCTAAAAAAGGTTTAGAAACGGAGAAGAGTAAAATAAAAATGACCATACAGGAGTTAAACCAAGCTAGGAAACGGCAAAACCAGGCTAGAAATGGGTAGGAAATGGACCAAAATGGTTTGGAAACTGCCAGAATGGCTTCAGAAGAATTAGAAATGGGCATCAAGAGGTTAGAAATAGCCTGAAGCACATTAGAAATAGGCAAGAGCAGCTTAAAACAGGCCAGAAATGACCACAAATACTAAAGAAGTAGCCAAAACCAGCTTAAAACTAGTAAGGAATGGGCAGAACAAGATGGAAAAGCCTCTCCATTGTTTACAATGTGCCAAAAGAATCTAAAAAAGGTTTAGAAACGGCAGAAGAGTAAGATAAAAATGACCATACAGGAGTTAAACCAAGCTAGGAAGGGGAAGACCAGGCTAGAAATGGGTAGGAAATGGACCAAAATGGTTTGGAAACTGCCAGAATGGCTTCAGAAGAATTAGAAATGGGCATCAAGAGGTTAGAAATAGCCTGAAGCACATTAGAAAGTAGGCAAGAGCAGCTTAAAACAGGCCAAGAAATGACCACAAATACTGAAGAAGTAGCCAAAACCAGCTTAAAACTAGTAAGGAATGGGCAGAATAAGATGGAAAAGCCTCTCCATTGTTTACAATGTGCCAAAAGAATCTAAAAAAGGTTTAGAAACGGAGAAGAGTAAAATAAAAATGACCATACAGGAGTTAAACCAAGCTAGGAAACGGCAAAACCAGGCTAGAAATGGGTAGGAAATGGACCAAAATGGTTTGGAAACTGCCAGAATGGCTTCAGAAGAATTAGAAATGGGCATCAAGAGGTTAGAAATAGCCTGAAGCACATTAGAAATAGGCAAGAGCAGCTTAAAACAGGCCAGAAATGACCACAAATACTAAAGAAGTAGCCAAAACCAGCTTAAAACTAGTAAGGAATGGGCAGAATAAGATGGAAAAGCCTCTCCATTGTTTACAATGTGCCAAAAGAATCTAAAAAAGGTTTAGAAACGGCAGAAGAGTAAGATAAAAATGACCATACAGGAGTTAAACCAAGCTAGGAACGGCAAAGACCAGGCTAGAAATGGGTAGGAAATGGACCAAAATGGTTTGGAAACTGCCAGAATGGCTTCAGAAGAATTAGAAATGGGCATCAAGAGGTTAGAAATAGCCTGAAGCACATTAGAAATAGGCAAGAGCAGCTTAAAACAGGCCAGAAAATGACCACAAATACTTGAAGAAGGAGCCAAAACCAGCTTAAAACTAGTAAGGATTGGGCAGAATAAGATGGAAAAGCCTCTCCATTGTTTACAATGTGCCAAAAGAATCTAAAAAAGGTTTAGAAACGGAGAAGAGTAAGATAAAAATGACCATACAGGAGTTAAACCAAGCTAGGAAGCGGCCAAAACCAGGCTAGAAATGGGTAGGAAATGGACCAAAATGGTTTGGAAACTGCCAGAATGGCTTCAGAAGAATTAGAAATGGGCATCAAGAGGTTAGAAATAGCCTGAAGCACATTAGAAATAGGCAAGAGCAGCTTAAAACAGGCCAAAAATGACCACAAATACTAAAGAAGTAGCCAAAACCAGCTTAAAACTAGTAAGGAATGGGCAGAATAAGATGGAAAAGCCTCTCCATTGTTTACAATGTGCCAAAAGAATCTAAAAAAGGTTTAGAAATGCAGAAGAGTAAGATAAAAATGACCATACAGGAGTTAAACCAAGCTAGGAAGGGGAAGACCAGGCTAGAAATGGGTAGGAAATGACCAAAATGGTTTGGAAAACTGCCAGAATGGCTTCAGAAGAATTAGAAATGGGCATCAAGAGGTTAGAAATAGCCTGAAGCACATTAGAAATAGGCAAGAGCAGCTTAAAACAGGCCAAAAATGACCACAAATATTGAAGAAGGAGCCAAAACCAGCTTAAAACTAGTAAGTATTGGGCAGAATAAGATGGAAAAGCCTCTCCATTGTTTACAATGTGCCAAAAGAATCTAAAAAAGGTTTAGAAACGGAGAAGAGTAAGATAAAAATGACCATACAGGAGTTAAACCAAGCTAGGAAGGGCAAGACCAGGCTAGAAATGGGTAGGAAATGGAACCAAAATGGTTTGGAAACTGCCAGAATGGCTTCAGAAGAATTAGAAATGGGCATCAAGAGGTTAGAAATAGCCTGAAGCACATTAGAAAAAGGCAAGAGCAGCTTAAAACAGCCCAGAAATGACCACAAATATTGAAGAAGGAGCCAAAACCAGCTTAAAACTAGTAAGGATTGGGCAGAATAAGATGGAAAAGCCTCTCCATTGTTTACAATGTGCCAAAAGAATCTAAAAAAGGTTTAGAAACGGAGAAGAGTAAAATAAAAATGACCATACAGGAGTTAAACCAAGCTAGGAAACGGCAAAACCAGGCTAGAAATGGGTAGGAAATGGACCAAAATGGTTTGGAAACTGCCAGAATGGCTTCAGAAGAATTAGAAATGGGCATCAAGAGGTTAGAAATAGCCTGAAGCACATTAGAAATAGGCAAGAGCAGCTTAAAACAGGCCAGAAATGACCACAAATACTAAAGAAGTAGCCAAAACCAGCTTAAAACTAGTAAGGAATGGGCAGAATAAGATGGAAAAGCCTCTCCATTGTTTACAATGTGCCAAAAGAATCTAAAAAAGGTTTAGAAATGCAGAAGAGTAAGATAAAAATGACCATACAGGAGTTAAACCAAGCTAGGAAGGGGAAGACCAGGCTAGAAATGGGTAGGAAATGGACCAAAATGGTTTGGAAACTGCCAGAATGGCTTCAGAAGAATTAGAAATGGGCATCAAGAGGTTAGAAATAGCCTGAAGCACATTAGAAGTAGGCAAGAGCAGCTTAAAACAGGCCAAAAATGACCACAAATACTAAAGAAGTAGCCAAAACCAGCTTAAAACTAGTAAGGAATGGGCAGAATAAGATGGAAAAGCCTCTCCATTGTTTACAATGTGCCAAAAGAATCTAAAAAAGGTTTAGAAACGGAGAAGAGTAAAATAAAAATGACCATACAGGAGTTAAACCAAGCTAGGAAACGGCAAAACCAGGCTAGAAATGGGTAGGAAATGGACCAAAATGGTTTGGAAACTGCCAGAATGGCTTCAGAAGAATTAGAAATGGGCATCAAGAGGTTAGAAATAGCCTGAAGCACATTAGAAATAGGCAAGAGCAGCTTAAAACAGGCCAAAAATGACCACAAATACTAAAGAAGTAGCCAAAACCAGCTTAAAACTAGTAAGGAATGGGCAGAATAAGATGGAAAAGCCTCTCCATTGTTTACAATGTGCCAAAAGAATCTAAAAAAGGTTTAGAAATGCAGAAGAGTAAGATAAAAATGACCATACAGGAGTTAAACCAAGCTAGGAAGGGGAAGACCAGGCTAGAAATGGGTAGGAAATGAACCAAAATGGTTTGGAAACTGCCAGAATGGCTTCAGAAGAATTAGAAATGGGCATCAAGAGGTTAGAAATAGCCTGAAGCACATTAGAAAAAGGCAAGAGCAGCTTAAAACAGCCCAGAAATGACCACAAATATTGAAGAAGGAGCCAAAACCAGCTTAAAACTAGTAAGGATTGGGCAGAATAAGATGGAAAAGCCTCTCCATTGTTTACAATGTGCCAAAAGAATCTAAAAAAGGTTTAGAAACGGAGAAGAGTAAAATAAAAATGACCATACAGGAGTTAAACCAAGCTAGGAAACGGCAAAACCAGGCTAGAAATGGGTAGGAAATGGACCAAAATGGTTTGGAAACTGCCAGAATGGCTTCAGAAGAATTAGAAATGGGCATCAAGAGGTTAGAAATAGCCTGAAGCACATTAGAAATAGGCAAGAGCAGCTTAAAACAGGCCAAAAATGACCACAAATACTAAAGAAGTAGCCAAAACCAGCTTAAAACTAGTAAGGACTGGGCAGAATAAGATGGAAAAGCCTCTCCATTGTTTACAATGTGCCAAAAGAATCTAAAAAAGGTTTAGAAACGGCAGAAGAGTAAGATAAAATTGACCATACAGGAGTTAAACCAAGCTAGGAAACGGGCAAGACCAGGCTAGAAATGGGTAGGAAATGGACCAAAATGGTTTGGAAACTGCCAGAATGGCTTCAGAAGAATTAGAAATGGGCATCAAGAGGTTAGAAATAGCCTGAAGCACATTAGAAAGTAGGCAAGAGCAGCTTAAAACAGGCCAAAAATGACCACAAATACTAAAGAAGTAGCCAAAACCAGCTTAAAACTAGTAAGGACTGGGCAGAATAAGATGGAAAAGCCTCTCCATTGTTTACAATGTGCCAAAAGAATCTAAAAAAGGTTTAGAAACGGAGAAGAGTAAAATAAAAATGACCATACAGGAGTTAAACCAAGCTAGGAAACGGCAAAACCAGGCTAGAAATGGGTAGGAAATGGACCAAAATGGTTTGGAAACTGCCAGAATGGCTTCAGAAGAATTAGAAATGGGCATCAAGAGGTTAGAAATAGCCTGAAGCACATTAGAAATAGGCAAGAGCAGCTTAAAACAGGCCAAAAATGACCACAAATACTAAAGAAGTAGCCAAAACCAGCTTAAAACTAGTAAGGAATGGGCAGAATAAGATGGAAAAGCCTCTCCATTGTTTACAATGTGCCAAAAGAATCTAAAAAAGGTTTAGAAACGGAGAAGAGTAAGATAAAAATGACCATACAGGAGTTAAACCAAGCTAGGAAACGGCAAAACCAGGCTAGAAATGGGTAGGAAATGGACCAAAATGGTTTGGAAACTGCCAGAATGGCTTCAGAAGAATTAGAAATGGGCATCAAGAGGTTAGAAATAGCCTGAAGCACATTAGAAATAGGCAAGAGCAGCTTAAAACAGGCCAAAAATGACCACAAATACTAAAGAAGTAGCCAAAACCAGCTTAAAACTAGTAAGGAATGGGCAGAATAAGATGGAAAAGCCTCTCCATTGTTTACAATGTGCCAAAAGAATCTAAAAAAGGTTTAGAAATGCAGAAGAGTAAGATAAAAATGACCATACAGGAGTTAAACCAAGCTAGGAAGGGGAAGACCAGGCTAGAAATGGGTAGGAAATGAACCAAAATGGTTTGGAAACTGCCAGAATGGCTTCAGAAGAATTAGAAATGGGCATCAAGAGGTTAGAAATAGCCTGAAGCACATTAGAAATAGGCAAGAGCAGCTTAAAACAGGCCAAAAATGACCACAAATACTAAAGAAGGAGCCAAAACCAGCTTAAAACTAGTAAGGATTGGGCAGAATAAGATGGAAAAGCCTCTCCATTGTTTACAATGTGCCAAAAGAATCTAAAAAAGGTTTAGAAACGGAGAAGAGTAAGATAAAAATGACCATACAGGAGTTAAACCAAGCTAGGAAACGGCAAAACCAGGCTAGAAATGGGTAGGAAATGGACCAAAATGGTTTGGAAACTGCCAGAATGGCTTCAGAAGAATTAGAAATGGGCATCAAGAGGTTAGAAATAGCCTGAAGCACATTAGAAATAGGCAAGAGCAGCTTAAAACAGGCCAAAAATGACCACAAATACTAAAGAAGTAGCCAAAACCAGCTTAAAACTAGTAAGGACTGGGCAGAATAAGATGGAAAAGCCTCTCCATTGTTTACAATGTGCCAAAAGAATCTAAAAAAGGTTTAGAAATGCAGAAGAGTAAGATAAAAATGACCATACAGGAGTTAAACCAAGCTAGGAAGGGCAAGACCAGGCTAGAAATGGGTAGGAAATGGACCAAAATGGTTTGGAAACTGCCAGAATGGCTTCAGAAGAATTAGAAATGGGCATCAAGAGGTTAGAAATAGCCTGAAGCACATTAGAAAAAGGCAAGAGCAGCTTAAAACAGCCCAGAAATGACCACAAATATTGAAGAAGGAGCCAAAACCAGCTTAAAACTAGTAAGGATTGGGCAGAATAAGATGGAAAAGCCTCTCCATTGTTTACAATGTGCCAAAAGAATCTAAAAAAGGTTTAGAAACGGAGAAGAGTAAAATAAAAATGACCATACAGGAGTTAAACCAAGCTAGGAAACGGCAAAACCAGGCTAGAAATGGGTAGGAAATGGACCAAAATGGTTTGGAAACTGCCAGAATGGCTTCAGAAGAATTAGAAATGGGCATCAAGAGGTTAGAAATAGCCTGAAGCACATTAGAAATAGGCAAGAGCAGCTTAAAACAGGCCAGAAATGACCACAAATACTAAAGAAGTAGCCAAAACCAGCTTAAAACTAGTAAGGAATGGGCAGAATAAGATGGAAAAGCCTCTCCATTGTTTACAATGTGCCAAAAGAATCTAAAAAAGGTTTAGAAATGCAGAAGAGTAAGATAAAAATGACCATACAGGAGTTAAACCAAGCTAGGAAGGGGAAAGACCAGGCTAGAAATGGGTAGGAAATGAACCAAAATGGTTTGGAAACTGCCAGAATGGCTTCAGAAGAATTAGAAATGGGCATCAAGAGGTTAGAAATAGCCTGAAGCACATTAGAAAAAGGCAAGAGCAGCTTAAAACAGCCCAGAAATGACCACAAATATTGAAGAAGGAGCCAAAACCAGCTTAAAACTAGTAAGGATTGGGCAGAATAAGATGGAAAAGCCTCTCCATTGTTTACAATGTGCCAAAAGAATCTAAAAAAGGTTTAGAAACGGAGAAGAGTAAAATAAAAATGACCATACAGGAGTTAAACCAAGCTAGGAAACGGCAAAACCAGGCTAGAAATGGGTAGGAAATGGACCAAAATGGTTTGGAAACTGCCAGAATGGCTTCAGAAGAATTAGAAATGGGCATCAAGAGGTTAGAAATAGCCTGAAGCACATTAGAAATAGGCAAGAGCAGCTTAAAACAGGCCAGAAATGACCACAAATACTAAAGAAGTAGCCAAAACCAGCTTAAAACTAGTAAGGAATGGGCAGAATAAGATGGAAAAGCCTCTCCATTGTTTACAATGTGCCAAAAGAATCTAAAAAAGGTTTAGAAATGCAGAAGAGTAAGATAAAAATGACCATACAGGAGTTAAACCAAGCTAGGAAGGGGAAGACCAGGCTAGAAATGGGTAGGAAATGAACCAAAATGGTTTGGAAACTGCCAGAATGGCTTCAGAAGAATTAGAAATGGGCATCAAGAGGTTAGAAATAGCCTGAAGCACATTAGAAAAAGGCAAGAGCAGCTTAAAACAGCCCAGAAATGACCACAAATATTGAAGAAGGAGCCAAAACCAGCTTAAAACTAGTAAGGATTGGGCAGAATAAGATGGAAAAGCCTCTCCATTGTTTACAATGTGCCAAAAGAATCTAAAAAAGGTTTAGAAATGGAGAAGAGTAAAATAAAAATGACCATACAGGAGTTAAACCAAGCTAGGAAACGGCAAAACCAGGCTAGAAATGGGTAGGAAATGGACCAAAATGGTTTGGAAACTGCCAGAATGGCTTCAGAAGAATTAGAAATGGGCATCAAGAGGTTAGAAATAGCCTGAAGCACATTAGAAATAGGCAAGAGCAGCTTAAAACAGGCCAGAAATGACCACAAATACTAAAGAAGTAGCCAAAACCAGCTTAAAACTAGTAAGGAATGGGCAGAATAAGATGGAAAAGCCTCTCCATTGTTTACAATGTGCCAAAAGAATCAAAAAAGGTTTAGAAACGGAGAAGAGTAAGATAAAAATGACCATACAGGAGTTAAACCAAGCTAGGAAACGGCAAAACCAGGCTAGAAATGGGTAGGAAATGGACCAAAATGGTTTGGAAACTGCCAGAATGGCTTCAGAAGAATTAGAAATGGGCATCAAGAGGTTAGAAATAGCCTGAAGCACATTAGAAATAGGCAAGAGCAGCTTAAAACAGGCCAAAAATGACCACAAATACTAAAGAAGTAGCCAAAACCAGCTTAAAACTAGTAAGGAATGGGCAGAATAAGATGGAAAAGCCTCTCCATTGTTTACAATGTGCCAAAAGAATCTAAAAAAGGTTTAGAAATGCAGAAGAGTAAGATAAAAATGACCATACAGGAGTTAAACCAAGCTAGGAAGGGGAAGACCAGGCTAGAAATGGGTAGGAAATGAACCAAAATGGTTTGGAAACTGCCAGAATGGCTTCAGAAGAATTAGAAATGGGCATCAAGAGGTTAGAAATAGCCTGAAGCACATTAGAAAAAGGCAAGAGCAGCTTAAAACAGCCCAGAAATGACCACAAATATTGAAGAAGGAGCCAAAACCAGCTTAAAACTAGTAAGGATTGGGCAGAATAAGATGGAAAAGCCTCTCCATTGTTTACAATGTGCCAAAAGAATCTAAAAAAGGTTTAGAAACGGAGAAGAGTAAAATAAAAATGACCATACAGGAGTTAAACCAAGCTAGGAAACGGCAAAACCAGGCTAGAAATGGGTAGGAAATGGACCAAAATGGTTTGGAAACTGCCAGAATGGCTTCAGAAGAATTAGAAATGGGCATCAAGAGGTTAGAAATAGCCTGAAGCACATTAGAAATAGGCAAGAGCAGCTTAAAACAGGCCAAAAATGACCACAAATACTAAAGAAGGAGCCAAAACCAGCTTAAAACTAGTAAGGATTGGGCAGAATAAGATGGAAAAGCCTCTCCATTGTTTACAATGTGCCAAAAGAATCTAAAAAAGGTTTAGAAACGGAGAAGAGTAAGATAAAAATGACCATACAGGAGTTAAACCAAGCTAGGAAACGGCAAAACCAGGCTAGAAATGGGTAGGAAATGGACCAAAATGGTTTGGAAACTGCCAGAATGGCTTCAGAAGAATTAGAAATGGGCATCAAGAGGTTAGAAATAGCCTGAAGCACATTAGAAATAGGCAAGAGCAGCTTAAAACAGGCCAGAAATGACCACAAATACTAAAGAAGTAGCCAAAACCAGCTTAAAACTAGTAAGGACTGGGCAGAATAAGATGGAAAAGCCTCTCCATTGTTTACAATGTGCCAAAAGAATCTAAAAAAGGTTTAGAAATGCAGAAGAGTAAGATAAAAATGACCATACAGGAGTTAAACCAAGCTAGGAAGGGCAAGACCAGGCTAGAAATGGGTAGGAAATGGACCAAAATGGTTTGGAAACTGCCAGAATGGCTTCAGAAGAATTAGAAATGGGCATCAAGAGGTTAGAAATAGCCTGAAGCACATTAGAAATAGGCAAGAGCAGCTTAAAACAGGCCAGAAATGACCATAAATACTTAAGTAACCAAAAATAGCTTAGAACTAGTCAGGAATGGGATGAAGTAAAATGGAAATGCCTGTTAATTGTTTAGAATTAGTCTTACTGAGGCTTACCTGAACCTAGCGACCGTTTCTCACTGTGCAGCTTCTCAGACAGCCAACATGCAAGATCCATTCCCTGGGCATGATGCTCCAGCTTCTCAGCTGTTGGGACTCTGCTCTGGGAGGGGCAGTTTCTGCCTGACCTGGATACTGCTGGTTCTCTTTCTCCCTGCCATCTGGGCTTGCTTCTTCCCCGTGCTCTTCTTTATCTATCTCTGCCACGGATTCTGCTGCTTCCTGCTCTCACAGCCAAGCAGTGGAGAAAAGAGAACAGTGAGGGATTTTTTTATGGACAAATCCCATGCAAGCATTTCACAGGAGAGACAATCCCCTACAAAAATTCTTACCTATGAAACCCAACAGCCGCAGCCACTGCAGCCATTAGCGAGGGCCTGTGCTTGAGCTGCCTCTGCATCTGGAATAAGAAGCATTTATGAAGAAGCCTGATGGCTTTACTGGAGCTAAGCAGTTGTCCAAAGACGGGCGAAAGCAGGAGAGCAACAGCAGCAACTGAAGTCCTTAACAGAAAGGCTGGGATGAGCTGGCCTCCCCCAGGGCTCAGCCCAGCAAGGTCTGTGTGCAGAACAAAAGGAGGGCAATGCACCCTTCCCCCTTCTCATTTCTCCGAGAATCCCAGTCTCCAGATCCTTCAGCACCTTAAAGCTACAGTCAACAGTCTAATTTCCCAACTAAGCACAAGATTAGATCAGAGAAAACAAGCAGGGAACGCCTTGGCTGCTTTAGAAACAGCTATTTCAACCCTGGCCCCTTTCCCTCCCAGTGCAGGTACAGTGTGAATTACGGACCTCCAGGTAACCCCCCCCCCCCCCCCCCCGTGCCTTCACTCCCCTCAGTACCGAGCACCGAGAGGCTTCCCGTGCCGAGCGGCCAGCAGGCAGGAGAGGCCCCTCTGCGCACGTCCAAGGCACGGCCGGGCGGCCGGGCCCGCTCCCCTCCCCGGTAAGCCCGGCCCCGCGGTGGGCTCGGCTCTCACCTGCTGCTGCCGGGACCCGGACCTGGACCCGGACCCTGCCCGCCGCCATGCTGCTCCCGGGGGCTGCGCCTGCCACACCGAAACGGCGCGGAGGGACCGGAGCCGGCGGGCGGCCACCAGACTGCGGCCGCATGGAGCCGCGCTTGCTACAGCCCGCCGGAAACCGGCGGGCACCACGTGACACCAGCCACTTCCGGGGACAGGGAGCACCACGGCTCATGCGCGGAGGCAGGGCTGCAGTACCTAACCTGGACACAAGATGGCAACAGCGAGCGGCGCCAGCCGCCGAAACGCCCGCCACCCCCCCCCCCTTCCAGCCCTGCCGATCATTGTCATGTCATCCTTATGGGATCACTGTCGGGGCTGCAAGAGTGTCTGCCGGCTGCTCTGCATCTCTGCCACAGAGCCTTGCTTCAAGCCTGCTTTCATCACGTTGACAACTGCTTCAGAGCAGAGATCTGAACAAAAACACTGGCCAAATTATCACCGAGTTGCTAAACAACTACTATGTTAATACCCACACAGCTTTTATGTCTAGAGACCATTGCTGAGCCCAGAACCTGTAACCTCCATCCCAAGGAAATGCTCAAGATCTGCCTCTGATCATAATACACACAGACTTGCACTACAGATGCTGCACCTGGCCCAAATACACACCATGAGTAGAGCAGCTCCAAGGCAAACACACACACACAAAACACTACACATGCTGTGACACCAACAAACAGAGAATAACCTACACAGGCACAGTACCTCCCAGACGGAGCAGCACATCTGCCCGGATCACATGCACAGACCCAAGAGCAAAGCAACCGGGCTCCTGAGGAGCCTGAGAACCAGGTCTGACAAAACCAAATCATTCCAAACACAAACACAAATAAGATAAAAATGACCATACAGGAGTTAAACCAAGTTAGGAAAGGGCAAGACCAGGCTAGAAATGGGTAGGAAATGGACCAAAATGGTTTGGAAACTGCCAGAATGGCTTCAGAAGAATTAGAAATGGGCATCAAGAGGTTAGAAATAGCCTGAAGCACATTAGAAGTAGGCAAGAGCAGCTTAAAACAGGCCAAAAATGACCACAAATACTAAAGAAGTAGCCAAAACCAGCTTAAAACTAGTAAGGAATGGGCAGAATAAGATGGAAAAGCCTCTCCATTGTTTACAATGTGCCAAAAGAATCTAAAAAAGGTTTAGAAACGGAGAAGAGTAAAATAAAAATGACCATACAGGAGTTAAACCAAGCTAGGAAACGGCAAAACCAGGCTAGAAATGGGTAGGAAATGGACCAAAATGGTTTGGAAACTGCCAGAATGGCTTCAGAAGAATTAGAAATGGGCATCAAGAGGTTAGAAATAGCCTGAAGCACATTAGAAATAGGCAAGAGCAGCTTAAAACAGGCCAAAAATGACCACAAATACTAAAGAAGTAGCCAAAACCAGCTTAAAACTAGTAAGGAATGGGCAGAATAAGATGGAAAAGCCTCTCCATTGTTTACAATGTGCCAAAAGAATCTAAAAAAGGTTTAGAAATGCAGAAGAGTAAGATAAAAATGACCATACAGGAGTTAAACCAAGCTAGGAAGGGCAAGACCAGGCTAGAAATGGGTAGGAAATGAACCAAAATGGTTTGGAAACTGCCAGAATGGCTTCAGAAGAATTAGAAATGGGCATCAAGAGGTTAGAAATAGCCTGAAGCACATTAGAAAAAGGCAAGAGCAGCTTAAAACAGCCCAGAAATGACCACAAATATTGAAGAAGGAGCCAAAACCAGCTTAAAACTAGTAAGGATTGGGCAGAATAAGATGGAAAAGCCTCTCCATTGTTTACAATGTGCCAAAAGAATCTAAAAAAGGTTTAGAAACGGAGAAGAGTAAAATAAAAATGACCATACAGGAGTTAAACCAAGCTAGGAAACGGCAAAACCAGGCTAGAAATGGGTAGGAAATGGACCAAAATGGTTTGGAAACTGCCAGAATGGCTTCAGAAGAATTAGAAATGGGCATCAAGAGGTTAGAAATAGCCTGAAGCACATTAGAAATAGGCAAGAGCAGCTTAAAACAGGCCAAAAATGACCACAAATACTAAAGAAGTAGCCAAAACCAGCTTAAAACTAGTAAGGAATGGGCAGAATAAGATGGAAAAGCCTCTCCATTGTTTACAATGTGCCAAAAGAATCTAAAAAAGGTTTAGAAATGCAGAACAGTAAGATAAAAATGACCATACACGAGTTAAACCAAGCTAGGAAGGGCAAGACCAGGCTAGAAATGGGTAGGAAATGGACCAAAATGGTTTGGAAACTGCCAGAATGGCTTCAGAAGAATTAGAAATGGGCATCAAGAGGTTAGAAATAGCCTGAAGCACATTAGAAATAGGCAAGAGCAGCTTAAAACAGGCCAGAAATGACCACAAATACTAAAGAAGTAGCCAAAACCAGCTTAAAACTAGTAAGGACTGGGCAGAATAAGATGGAAAAGCCTCTCCATTGTTTACAATGTGCCAAAAGAATCTAAAAAAGGTTTAGAAATGCAGAAGAGTAAGATAAAAATGACCATACAGGAGTTAAACCAAGCTAGGAAGGGCAAGACCAGGCTAGAAATGGGTAGGAAATGGACCAAAATGGTTTGGAAACTGCCAGAATGGCTTCAGAAGAATTAGAAATGGGCATCAAGAGGTTAGAAATAGCCTGAAGCACATTAGAAATAGGCAAGAGCAGCTTAAAACAGCCCAGAAATGACCACAAATATTGAAGAAGGAGCCAAAACCAGCTTAAAACTAGTAAGGATTGGGCAGAATAAGATGGAAAAGCCTCTCCATTGTTTACAATGTGCCAAAAGAATCTAAAAAAGGTTTAGAAACGGAGAAGAGTAAAATAAAAATGACCATACAGGAGTTAAACCAAGCTAGGAAACGGCAAAACCAGGCTAGAAATGGGTAGGAAATGGAACAAAATGGTTTGGAAACTGCCAGAATGGCTTCAGAAGAATTAGAAATGGGCATCAAGAGGTTAGAAATAGCCTGAAGCACATTAGAAATAGGCAAGAGCAGCTTAAAACAGGCCAGAAATGACCACAAATACTAAAGAAGTAGCCAAAACCAGCTTAAAACTAGTAAGGAATGGGCAGAATAAGATGGAAAAGCCTCTCCATTGTTTACAATGTGCCAAAAGAATCTAAAAAAGGTTTAGAAATGCAGAAGAGTAAGATAAAAATGACCATACAGGAGTTAAACCAAGCTAGGAAGGGGAAAGACCAGGCTAGAAATGGGTAGGAAATGAACCAAAATGGTTTGGAAACTGCCAGAATGGCTTCAGAAGAATTAGAAATGGGCATCAAGAGGTTAGAAATAGCCTGAAGCACATTAGAAAAAGGCAAGAGCAGCTTAAAACAGCCCAGAAATGACCACAAATATTGAAGAAGGAGCCAAAACCAGCTTAAAACTAGTAAGGATTGGGCAGAATAAGATGGAAAAGCCTCTCCATTGTTTACAATGTGCCAAAAGAATCTAAAAAAGGTTTAGAAACGGAGAAGAGTAAAATAAAAATGACCATACAGGAGTTAAACCAAGCTAGGAAACGGCAAAACCAGGCTAGAAATGGGTAGGAAATGGACCAAAATGGTTTGGAAACTGCCAGAATGGCTTCAGAAGAATTAGAAATGGGCATCAAGAGGTTAGAAATAGCCTGAAGCACATTAGAAATAGGCAAGAGCAGCTTAAAACAGGCCAAAAATGACCACAAATACTAAAGAAGTAGCCAAAACCAGCTTAAAACTAGTAAGGAATGGGCAGAATAAGATGGAAAAGCCTCTCCATTGTTTACAATGTGCCAAAAGAATCTAAAAAAGGTTTAGAAATGCAGAACAGTAAGATAAAAATGACCATACAGGAGTTAAACCAAGCTAGGAAGGGCAAGACCAGGCTAGAAATGGGTAGGAAATGGACCAAAATGGGTTGGAAACTGCCAGAATGGCTTCAGAAGAATTAGAAATGGGCATCAAAAGGTTAGAAATAGCCTGAAGCACATTAGAAATAGGCAAGAGCAGCTTAAAACAGGCCAAAAATGACCACAAATACTAAAGAAGTAGCCAAAACCAGCTTAAAACTAGTAAGGAATGGCAGAATAAGATGGAAAAGCCTCTCCATTGTTTACAATGTGCCAAAAGAATCTAAAAAAGGTTTAGAAATGCAGAACAGTAAGATAAAAATGACCATACAGGAGTTAAACCAAGCTAGGAAGGGCAAGACCAGGCTAGAAATGGGTAGGAAATGGACCAAAATGGTTTGGAAACTGCCAGAATGGCTTCAGAAGAATTAGAAATGGGCATCAAGAGGTTAGAAATAGCCTGAAGCACATTAGAAAAAGGCAAGAGCAGCTTAAAAACAGCCCAGAAATGACCACAAATATTGAAGAAGGAGCCAAAACCAGCTTAAAACTAGTAAGGACTGGGCAGAATAAGATGGAAAAGCCTCTCCATTGTTTACAATGTGCCAAAAGAATCTAAAAAAGGTTTAGAAACGGAGAAGAGTAAAATAAAAATGACCATACAGGAGTTAAACCAAGCTAGGAAACGGCAAAACCAGGCTAGAAATGGGTAGGAAATGGACCAAAATGGTTTGGAAACTGCCAGAATGGCTTCAGAAGAATTAGAAATGGGCATCAAGAGGTTAGAAATAGCCTGAAGCACATTAGAAATAGGCAAGAGCAGCTTAAAACAGGCCAGAAATGACCACAAATACTAAAGAAGTAGCCAAAACCAGCTTAAAACTAGTAAGGAATGGGCAGAATAAGATGGAAAAGCCTCTCCATTGTTTACAATGTGCCAAAAGAATCTAAAAAAGGTTTAGAAATGCAGAAGAGTAAGATAAAAATGACCATACAGGAGTTAAACCAAGCTAGGAAGGGGAAGACCAGGCTAGAAATGGGTAGGAAATGAACCAAAATGGTTTGGAAACTGCCAGAATGGCTTCAGAAGAATTAGAAATGGGCATCAAGAGGTTAGAAATAGCCTGAAGCACATTAGAAAAAGGCAAGAGCAGCTTAAAACAGCCCAGAAATGACCACAAATATTGAAGAAGGAGCCAAAACCAGCTTAAAAACTAGTAAGGATTGGGCAGAATAAGATGGAAAAGCCTCTCCATTGTTTACAATGTGCCAAAAGAATCTAAAAAAGGTTTAGAAACGGAGAAGAGTAAAATAAAAATGACCATACAGGAGTTAAACCAAGCTAGGAAACGGCAAAACCAGGCTAGAAATGGGTAGGAAATGGACCAAAATGGTTTGGAAACTGCCAGAATGGCTTCAGAAGAATTAGAAATGGGCATCAAGAGGTTAGAAATAGCCTGAAGCACATTAGAAATAGGCAAGAGCAGCTTAAAAACAGGCCAAAAATGACCACAAATACTAAAGAAGTAGCCAAAACCAGCTTAAAAACTAGTAAGGAATGGGCAGAATAAGATGGAAAAGCCTCTCCATTGTTTACAATGTGCCAAAAGAATCTAAAAAAGGTTTAGAAATGCAGAACAGTAAGATAAAAATGACCATACAGGAGTTAAACCAAGCTAGGAAGGGCAAGACCAGGCTAGAAATGGGTAGGAAATGGACCAAAAATGGTTTGGAAACTGCCAGAATGGCTTCAGAAGAATTAGAAATGGGCATCAAGAGGTTAGAAATAGCCTGAAGCACATTAGAAATAGGCAAGAGCAGCTTAAAACAGGCCAAAAATGACCACAAATACTAAAGAAGTAGCCAAAACCAGCTTAAAACTAGTAAGGAATGGGCAGAATAAGATGGAAAAAGCCTCTCCATTGTTTACAATGTGCCAAAAGAATCTAAAAAAGGTTTAGAAATGCAGAACAGTAAGATAAAAATGACCATACAGGAGTTAAACCAAGCTAGGAAGGGCAAGACCAGGCTAGAAATGGGTAGGAAATGGACCAAAATGGTTTGGAAACTGCCAGAATGGCTTCAGAAGAATTAGAAAATGGGCATCAAGAGGTTAGAAATAGCCTGAAGCACATTAGAAAAAGGCAAGAGCAGCTTAAAACAGCCCAGAAATGACCACAAATATGAAGAAGGAGCCAAAACCAGCTTAAAACTAGTAAGGATTGGGCAGAATAAGATGGAAAAGCCTCTCCATTGTTTACAATGTGCCAAAAGAATCTAAAAAAGGTTTAGAAACGGAGAAGAGTAAAATAAAAATGACCATACAGGAGTTAAACCAAGCTAGGAAACGGCAAAAACCAGGCTAGAAATGGGTAGGAAATGGACCAAAATGGTTTGGAAACTGCCAGAATGGCTTCAGAAGAATTAGAAATGGGCATCAAGAGGTTAGAAATAGCCTGAAGCACATTAGAAATAGGCAAGAGCAGCTTAAAACAGGCCAGAAATGACCACAAATACTAAAGAAGTAGCCAAAACCAGCTTAAAACTAGTAAGGACTGGGCAGAATAAGATGGAAAAGCCTCTCCATTGTTTACAATGTGCCAAAAGAATCTAAAAAAGGTTTAGAAACGGAGTAAGATAAAAATGACCATACAGGAGTTAAACCAAGCTAGGAAACGGCAAAACCAGGCTAGAAATGGGTAGGAAATGGACCAAAATGGTTTGGAAACTGCCAGAATGGCTTCAGAAGAATTAGAAATGGGCATCAAGAGGTTAGAAATAGCCTGAAGCACATTAGAAATAGGCAAGAGCAGCTTAAAACAGGCCAGAAATGACCACAAATACTAAAGAAGTAGCCAAAACCAGCTTAAAACTAGTAAGGAATGGGCAGAATAAGATGGAAAAGCCTCTCCATTGTTTACAATGTGCCAAAAGAATCTAAAAAAGGTTTAGAAATGCAGAAGAGTAAGATAAAAATGACCATACAGGAGTTAAACCAAGCTAGGAAGGGGAAGACCAGGCTAGAAATGGGTAGGAAATGAACCAAAATGGTTTGGAAACTGCCAGAATGGCTTCAGAAGAATTAGAAATGGGCATCAAGAGGTTAGAAATAGCCTGAAGCACATTAGAAAAAGGCAAGAGCAGCTTAAAACAGCCCAGAAATGACCACAAATATTGAAGAAGGAGCCAAAACCAGCTTAAAACTAGTAAGGATTGGGCAGAATAAGATGGAAAAGCCTCTCCATTGTTTACAATGTGCCAAAAGAATCTAAAAAAGGTTTAGAACGGAGAAGAGTAAAATAAAAATGACCATACAGGAGTTAAACCAAGCTAGGAAACGGCAAAACCAGGCTAGAAATGGGTAGGAAATGGACCAAAATGGTTTGGAAACTGCCAGAATGGCTTCAGAAGAATTAGAAATGGGCATCAAGAGGTTAGAAATAGCCTGAAGCACATTAGAAATAGGCAAGAGCAGCTTAAAAACAGGCCAGAAATGACCACAAATACTAAAGAAGTAGCCAAAACCAGCTTAAAACTAGTAAGGAATGGGCAGGAATAAGATGGAAAAGCCTCTCCATTGTTTACAATGTGCCAAAAGAATCTAAAAAAGGTTAGAAATGCAGAAGAGTAAGATAAAAATGACCATACAGGAGTTAAACCAAGCTAGGAAGGGGAAGACCAGGCTAGAAATGGGTAGGAAATGGACCAAAATGGTTTGGAAACTGCCAGAATGGCTTCAGAAGAATTAGAAATGGGCATCAAGAGGTTAGAAATAGCCTGAAGCACATTAGAAGTAGGCAAGAGCAGCTTAAAACAGGCCAAAAATGACCACAAATACTAAAGAAGTAGCCAAAACCAGCTTAAAACTAGTAAGGAATGGGCAGAATAAGATGGAAAAGCCTCTCCATTGTTTACAATGTGCCAAAAGAATCTAAAAAAGGTTTAGAAACGGAGAAGAGTAAAATAAAAATGACCATACAGGAGTTAAACCAAGCTAGGAAACGGCAAAACCAGGCTAGAAATGGGTAGGAAATGGACCAAAATGGTTTGGAAAACTGCCAGAATGGCTTCAGAAGAATTAGAAATGGGCATCAAGAGGTTAGAAATAGCCTGAAGCACATTAGAAATAGGCAAGAGCAGCTTAAAACAGGCCAAAAATGACCACAAATACTAAAGAAGTAGCCAAAACCAGCTTAAAACTAGTAAGGAATGGGCAGAATAAGATGGAAAAAGCCTCTCCATTGTTTACAATGTGCCAAAAGAATCTAAAAAAGGTTTAGAAATGCAGAAGAGTAAGATAAAAATGACCATACAGGAGTTAAACCAAGCTAGGAAGGGGAAGACCAGGCTAGAAATGGGTAGGAAATGAACCAAAATGGTTTGGAAACTGCCAGAATGGCTTCAGAAGAATTAGAAATGGGCATCAAGAGGTTAGAAATAGCCTGAAGCACATTAGAAAAAGGCAAGAGCAGCTTAAAACAGCCCAGAAATGACCACAAATATTGAAGAAGGAGCCAAAACCAGCTTAAAACTAGTAAGGATTGGGCAGAATAAGATGGAAAAGCCTCTCCATTGTTTACAATGTGCCAAAAGAATCTAAAAAAGGTTTAGAAACGGAGAAGAGTAAAATAAAAATGACCATACAGGAGTTAAACCAAGCTAGGAAACGGCAAAACCAGGCTAGAAATGGGTAGGAAATGGACCAAAATGGTTTGGAAACTGCCAGAATGGCTTCAGAAGAATTAGAAATGGGCATCAAGAGGTTAGAAATAGCCTGAAGCACATTAGAAATAGGCAAGAGCAGCTTAAAACAGGCCAGAAAATGACCACAAATACTAAAGAAGTAGCCAAAACCAGCTTAAAACTAGTAAGGAATGGGCAGAATAAGATGGAAAAGCCTCTCCATTGTTTACAATGTGCCAAAAGAATCTAAAAAAGGTTTAGAAATGCAGAAGAGTAAGATAAAAATGACCATACAGGAGTTAAACCAAGCTAGGAAGGGGAAGACCAGGCTAGAAATGGGTAGGAAATGAACCAAAATGGTTTGGAAACTGCCAGAATGGCTTCAGAAGAATTAGAAATGGGCATCAAGAGGTTAGAAATAGCCTGAAGCACATTAGAAAAAGGCAAGAGCAGCTTAAAACAGCCCAGAAAATGACCACAAATATTGAAGAAGGAGCCAAAACCAGCTTAAAACTAGTAAGGATTGGGCAGAATAAGATGGAAAAGCCTCTCCATTGTTTACAATGTGCCAAAAGAATCTAAAAAAGGTTTAGAAACTGAGAAGAGTAAGAATAAAAATGACCATACAGGAGTTAAACCAAGCTAGGAAACGGCAAAACCAGGCTAGAAATGGGTAGGAAATGGACCAAAATGGTTTGGAAACTGCCAGAATGGCTTCAGAAGAATTAGAAATGGGCATCAAGAGGTTAGAAATAGCCTGAAGCACATTAGAAATAGGCAAGAGCAGCTTAAAACAGGCCAGAAATGACCACAAATACTAAAGAAGTAGCCAAAACCAGCTTAAAACTAGTAAGGAATGGGCAGAATAAGATGGAAAAGCCTCTCCATTGTTTACAATGTGCCAAAGAATCTAAAAAAAGGTTTAGAAATGCAGAAGAGTAAGATAAAAATGACCATACAGGAGTTAAACCAAGCTAGGAAGGGGAAGACCAGGCTAGAAATGGATAGGAAATGAACCAAAATGGTTTGGAAACTGCCAGAATGGCTTCAGAAGAATTAGAAATGGGCATCAAGAGGTTAGAAATAGCCTGAAGCACATTAGAAAAAGGCAAGAGCAGCTTAAAAACAGCCAGAAATGACCACAAATATTGAAGAAGGAGCCAAAACCAGCTTAAAACTAGTAAGGATTGGGCAGAATAAGATGGAAAAGCCTCTCCATTGTTTACAATGTGCCAAAAGAATCTAAAAAAGGTTTAGAAATGGAGAAGAGTAAAATAAAAATGACCATACAGGAGTTAAACCAAGCTAGGAAACGGCAAAAACCAGGCTAGAAATGGGTAGGAAATGGACCAAAATGGTTTGGAAACTGCCAGAATGGCTTCAGAAGAATTAGAAATGGGCATCAAGAGGTTAGAAATAGCCTGAAGCACATTAGAAATAGGCAAGAGCAGCTTAAAACAGGCCAGAAATGACCACAAATACTAAAGAAGTAGCCAAACCAGCTTAAAACTAGTAAGGAATGGGCAGAAATAAGATGGAAAAGCCTCTCCATTGTTTACAATGTGCCAAAAGAATCTAAAAAAGGTTTAGAAACGGAGAAGAGTAAGATAAAAATGACCATACAGGAGTTAAACCAAGCTAGGAAACGGGCAAGACCAGGCTAGAAATGGGTAGGAAATGGACCAAAATGGTTTGGAAACTGCCAGAATGGCTTCAGAAGAATTAGAAATGGGCATCAAGAGGTTAGAAATAGCCTGAAGCACATTAGAAATAGGCAAGAGCAGCTTAAAACAGGCCAAAAATGACCACAAATACTAAAGAAGTAGCCAAAACCAGCTTAAAACTAGTAAGGATGGGCAGAATAAGATGGAAAAGCCTCTCCATTGTTTACAATGTGCCAAAAGAATCTAAAAAAGGTTTAGAAATGCAGAAGAGTAAGATAAAAATGACCATACAGGAGTTAAACCAAGCTAGGAAGGGGAAGACCAGGCTAGAAATGGGTAGGAAATGAACCAAAATGGTTTGGAAACTGCCAGAATGGCTTCAGAAGAATTAGAAATGGGCATCAAGAGGTTAGAAATAGCCTGAAGCACATTAGAAAAAGGCAAGAGCAGCTTAATAACAGCCCAGAAATGACCACAAATATTGAAGAAGGAGCCAAAACCAGCTTAAAACTAGTAAGGATTGGGCAGAATAAGATGGAAAAGCCTCTCCATTGTTTACAATGTGCCAAAAGAATCTAAAAAAGGTTTAGAAACGGAGAAGAGTAAAATAAAAATGACCATACAGGAGTTAAACCAAGCTAGGAAACGGCAAAAACCAGGCTAGAAATGGGTAGGAAATGGACCAAAATGTTTGGAAAACTGCCAGAATGGCTTCAGAAGAATTAGAAATGGGCATCAAGAGGTTAGAAATAGCCTGAAGCACATTAGAAATAGGCAAGAGCAGCTTAAAACAGGCCAAAAATGACCACAAATACTAAAGAAGGAGCCAAAACCAGCTTAAAACTAGTAAGGATTGGGCAGAATAAGATGGAAAAGCCTCTCCATTGTTTACAATGTGCCAAAAGAATCTAAAAAAGGTTTAGAAACGGAGAAGAGTAAGATAAAAATGACCATACAGGAGTTAAACCAAGCTAGGAAACGGCAAAACCAGGCTAGAAATGGGTAGGAAATGGACCAAAATGGTTTGGAAACTGCCAGAATGGCTTCAGAAGAATTAGAAATGGGCATCAAGAGGTTAGAAATAGCCTGAAGCACATTAGAAATAGGCAAGAGCAGCTTAAAACAGGCCAGAAATGACCACAAATACTAAAGAAGTAGCCAAAACCAGCTTAAAACTAGTAAGGACTGGGCAGAATAAGATGGAAAAGCCTCTCCATTGTTTACAATGTGCCAAAAGAATCTAAAAAAGGTTTAGAAATGCAGAAGAGTAAGATAAAAATGACCATACAGGAGTTAAACCAAGCTAGGAAGGGCAAGACCAGGCTAGAAATGGGTAGGAAATGGACCAAAATGGTTTGGAAACTGCCAGAATGGCTTCAGAAGAATTAGAAATGGGCATCAAGAGGTTAGAAATAGCCTGAAGCACATTAGAAAATAGGCAAGAGCAGCTTAAAACAGGCCAGAAAATGACCATAAATACTTAAGTAACCAAAATAGCTTAGAACTAGTCAGGAATGGGATGAAGTAAAATGGAAATGCCTGTTAATTGTTTAGAATTAGTCTTACTGAGGCTTACCTGAACCTAGCGACCGTTTCTCACTGTGCAGCTTCTCAGACAGCCAACATGCAAGATCCATTCCCTGGGCATGATGCTCCAGCTTCTCAGCTGTTGGGACTTCTGCTCTGGGAGGGGCAGTTTCTGCCTGACCTGGATACTGCTGGTTCTCTTTCTCCCTGCCATCTGGGCTTGCTTCTTCCCCGTGCTCTTCTTTATCTATCTCTGCCACGGATTCTGCTGCTTCCTGCTCTCACAGCCAAGCAGTGGAGAAAAGAGAACAGTGAGGGAATTTTTTTATGGACAAATCCCATGCAAGCATTTCACAGGAGAGACAATCCCCTACAAAATTCTTACCTATGAAACCCAACAGCCGCAGCCACTGCAGCCATTAGCGAGGGCCTGTGCTTGAGCTGCCTCTGCATCTGGAATAAGAAGCATTATGAAGAAGCCTGATGGCTTTACTGGAGCTAAGCAGTTTGTCAAAAAGACGGGCGAAAGCAGGAGAGCAACAGCAGCAACTGAAGTCCTTAACAGAAAGGCTGGGATGAGCTGGCCTCCCCAGGGCTCAGCCCAGCAAGGTCTGTGTGCAGAACAAAGGAGGGGCAATGCACCCTTCCCCCTTCTCATTTCTCCGAGAATCCCAGTCTCCAGATCCTTCAGCACCTTAAAGCTACAGTCAACAGTCTAATTTCCCACTAGCACAAGATTAGATCAGAGAAAACAAGCAGGGAACGCCTTGGCTGCTTTAGAAACAGCTATTTCACCCTGGCCCCTTTCCCTCCCAGTGCAGGTACAGTGTGAATTACGGGACCTCCAGGTAACCCCCCCCCCCCCCCCGTGCCTTCACTCCCCTCAGTCCGAGCACCGAGAGGCTTCCCGTGCCGAGCGGCCAGCAGGCAGGAGAGGCCCCCTCTGCGCACGTCCAAGGCACGCCGGGCTGCCGGGCCGCTCCCCTCCCCGTAACCCGGCCGCGCGGTGGCTCGGCTTCTCACCTGCTGCTGCCGGGACCCGGACCTGGACCCGGACCCTGCCCGCCGCCATGCTGCTCCCGGGGGCTGCGCCTGCCACACCGAAACGGCGCGGAGGGACCGGAGGCCGGCGGGCGGCCACCAGACTGTCGGCCGCATGGAGCCGCGCTTGCTACAGCCCGCCGGAAACCGGCGGGCACCACGTGACACCAGCCACTTCCGGGGACAGGGAGCACCACGGCTCATGCGCGGAGGCAGGGCTGCAGTACCTAACCTGGACACAAGATGGCAACAGCGAGCGGCGCCAGCCGCCGAAACGCCCGCCACCCCCCCCCCCCTTCCAGCCCTGCCGATCATTGTCATGTCATCCTTATGGGATCACTGTCGGGGCTGGCAAGAGTGTCTTGCCGGCTGCTCTGCATCTCTGCCACAGAGCCTTGCTTCAAGCCTGCTTTCATCACGTTGACAACTGCTTCAGAGCAGAGATCTGAACAAAAAACACTGGCCAATTATCACCGAGTTGCTAAACAACTACTATGTTAATACCCACACAGCTTTTATGTCTAGAGACCATTGCTGAGCCCAGAACCTGTAACCTCCATCCCAAGGAAATGCTCAAGATCTGCCTCTGATCATAATACACACAGACTTGCACTACAGATGCTGCACCTGGCCCAAATACACACCATGAGTAGAGCAGCTCCAAGGCAAACACACACACACAAAACACTACACATGCTGTGACACCAACAAACAGAGAATAACCTACACAGGCACAGTACCTCCCAGACGGAGCAGCACATCTGCCCGGATCACATGCACAGACCCAAGAGCAAAGCAACCGGGCTCCTGAGGAGCCTGAGAACCAGGTCTGACAAAACCAAATCATTCAAACACAAACACAAATAAGATAAAAATGACCATACAGGAGTTAAACCAAGTTAGGAAAGGGCAAGGACCAGGCTAGAAATGGGTAGGAAATGGACCAAAAATGGTTTGGAAACTGCCAGAATGGCTTCAGAAGAATTAGAAATGGGCATCAAGAGGTTAGAAATAGCCTGAAGCACATTAGAAGTAGGCAAGAGCAGCTTAAAACAGGCCAAAAATGACCACAAATACTAAAGAAGTAGCCAAAACCAGCTTAAAACTAGTAAGGACTGGGCAGAATAAGATGGAAAAGCCTCTCCATTGTTTACAATGTGCCAAAAGAATCTAAAAAAGGTTTAGAAACGGAGAAGAGTAAAATAAAAAATGACCATACAGGAGTTAAACCAAGCTAGGAAACGGCAAAACCAGGCTAGAATGGGTAGGAAATGGACCAAAATGGTTTGGAAACTGCCAGAATGGCTTCAGAAGAATTAGAAATGGGCATCAAGAGGTTAGAAATAGCCTGAAGCACATTAGAAAAAGGCAAGAGCAGCTTAAAACAGGCCAGAAATGACCACAAATACTAAAGAAGTAGCCAAAAACCAGCTTAAAACTAGTAAGGAATGGGCAGAATAGATGGAAAAGCCTCTCCATTGTTTACAATGTGCCAAAAGAATCTAAAAAAGGTTTAGAAATGCAGAAGAGTAAGATAAAAATGACCATACAGGAGTTTAAACCAAGCTAGGAAGGGAAGACCAGGCTAGAAATGGGTAGGAAATGACCAAAATGGTTTGGAAACTGCCAGAATGGCTTCAGAAGAATTAGAAATGGGCATCAAGAGGTTAGAAATAGCCTGAAGCACATTAGAAATAGGCAAGAGCAGCTTAAAAACAGGCCAAAAATGACCACAAATACTAAAGAAGTAGCCAAAACCAGCTTAAAACTAGTA
This sequence comes from Melopsittacus undulatus, assembly GCF_012275295.1. NCBI lineage: Eukaryota > Metazoa > Chordata > Aves > Psittaciformes > Psittaculidae > Melopsittacus > Melopsittacus undulatus. The sequence continues at coordinate 69,951 of NW_022994197.1, forward strand.
AGGAATGGGCAGAATAAGATGGAAAAGCCTCTCCATTGTTTACAATGTGCCAAAAGAATCTAAAAAAGGTTTAGAAATGCAGAAGAGTAAGATAAAAATGACCATACAGGAGTTAAACCAAGCTAGGAAGGGGAAGACCAGGCTAGAATGGGTAGGAAATGAACCAAAATGGTTTGGAAACTGCCAGAATGGCTTCAGAAGAATTAGAAATGGGCATCAAGAGGTTAGAAATAGCCTGAAGCACATTAGAAAAAGGCAAGAGCAGCTTAAAACAGCCCAGAAATGACCACAAATATTGAAGAAGGAGCCAAAACCAGCTTAAAACTAGTAAGGATTGGGCAGAATAAGATGGAAAAGCCTCTCCATTGTTTACAATGTGCCAAAAGAATCTAAAAAAGGTTTAGAAATGGAGAAGAGTAAAATAAAAATGACCATACAGGAGTTAAACCAAGCTAGGAAACGGCAAAAACCAGGCTAGAAATGGGTAGGAAATGGACCAAAATGGTTTGGAAACTGCCAGAATGGCTTCAGAAGAATTAGAAATGGGCATCAAGAGGTTAGAAGATAGCCTGAAGCACATTAGAAATAGGCAAGAGCAGCTTAAAACAGGCCAGAAATGACCACAAATACTAAAGAAGTAGCCAAAACCAGCTTAAAACTAGTAAGGACTTGGCAGAATAAGATGGAAAAGCCTCTCCATTGTTTACAATGTGCAAAAGAATCTAAAAAAGGTTTAGAAACGGAGAAGAGTAAGATAAAAATGACCATACAGGAGTTAAACCAAGCTAGGAAACGGCAAAAACCAGGCTAGAAATGGGTAGGAAATGGACCAAAATGGTTTGGAAACTGCCAGAATGGCTTCAGAAGAATTAGAAATGGGCATCAAGAGGTTAGAAATAGCCTGAAGCACATTAGAAAATAGGCAAGAGCAGCTTAAAACAGGCCAAAATGACCACAAATACTAAAGAAGGAGCCAAAACCAGCTTAAAACTAGTAAGGAATGGGCAGAATAAGATGGAAAAGCCTCTCCATTGTTTACAATGTGCCAAAAGAATCTAAAAAAGGTTTAGAAATGCAGAAGAGTAAGATAAAAATGACCATACAGGAGTTAAACCAAGCTAGGAAAGGGAAGACCAGGCTAGAAATGGGTAGGAAATGAACCAAAATGGTTTGGAAACTGCCAGAATGGCTTCAGAAGAATTAGAAATGGGCATCAAGAGGTTAGAAATAGCCTGAAGCACATTAGAAATAGGCAAGAGCAGCTTAAAACAGGCCAAGAAATGACCACAATACTTAAAGAAGGAGCCAAAACCAGCTTAAAACTAGTAAGGATTGGGGCAGAATAAGATGGAAAAGCCTCTCCATTGTTTACAATGTGCCAAAAGAATCTAAAAAAGGTTTAGAAACGGAGAAGAGTAAGATAAAAATGACCATACAGGAGTTAAACCAAGCTAGGAAACGGCAAAACCAGGCTAGAAATGGGGTAGGAAATGGACCAAAATGGTTGGAAACTGCCAGAATGGCTTCAGAAGAATTAGAAATGGGCATCAAGAGGTTAGAAATAGCCTGAAGCACATTAGAAATAGGCAAGAGCAGCTTAAAACAGGCCAAAAAGGACCACAAATACTAAAGAAGGAGCCAAAACCAGCTTAAAACTAGTAAGGATGGGCAGAATAAGATGGAAAAGCCTCTCCATTGTTTACAATGTGCCAAAAGAATCTAAAAAAGGTTAGAAAACGGAGAAGAGTAAGATAAAAATGACCATACAGGGAGTTAAACCCAGCTAGGAAACGGCAAAAACCAGGCTAGAAATGGGTAGGAAATGGACCAAAATGGTTTGGAAACTGCCAGAATGCTTCAGAAGAATTAGAAATGGGCATCAAGAGGTTAGAAATAGCCTGAAGCACATTAGAAATAGGCCAAGAGCAGCTTAAAACAGGCCAGAAATGACCACAAATACTAAAGAAGTAGCCAAAACCAGCTTAAAAACTAGTAAGGAACTGGGCAGAATAAGATGGAAAAGCCTCTCCATTGTTTACAATGTGCCAAAAGAACTCTAAAAAAGGTTTAGAAATGCAGAAGAGTAAGATAAAAATGACCATACAGGAGTTAAACCAAGCTAGGAAGGGAAGACCAGGCTAGAAATGGGTAGGAAATGGACCAAAATGGTTTGGAAACTGCCAGAATGGCTTCAGAAGAATTAGAAATGGGCATCAAGAGGTTAGAAAATAGCCTGAAGCACATTAGAAATAGGCAAGAGCAGCTTAAAACAGGCCAGAAATGACCATAAATACTTAAGTAACCAAAAATAGCTTAGAACTATTCAGAATGGGATGAAGTAAATGGAAATGCCTGTTAATTGTTTAGAATTAGTCTTACTGAATCTTACTGAACCTAGAAACCATTTCTAAACTGTGCATCTTCTCAGACAGCCAACCATGCAAGATCCATCCCTGGCATGATGCTCCAGCTTTCTCAGCTGTTTGGACTCTGCTCTGGGATGGGTCAGTTTCTCCTGCCCTGGGATACTGCTGTTCTCTTTCTCGCCTGCCATCTGGCTTTGCTTCTTCCCCTGCTCTTCTTATCTATCTCTGCCAACGGATTCTGCTGCTTCCTGCTCTCAAAGCCAGCAGTGGAGAAAGAGAACATGTGGGGATTTTTTTATGGACAAATCCATGCAACATTTTAGACAGTAGAGACAATCCCCTACAAAATTTCTTACCTATGAAACCCAACGCCGCAGCCACTGCAGCCATTAGCGATGGCCTGTGCTTGAGCTGCCTCTTCATCTGGATAGAAGCATTTATGAAGACGCCTGATGGCTTTACTGAGCTAAGCAGCTTGTCCAAAGAACGGCGAAAGCAGGAGAGCAACAGCGCAACTGAAAGTCCTTAAGAGAAAGGCTTGGATGAGCTGGCCTCCCCCAGGGCTTAGCCAGCACAAGTCTGTGTGCAGAACAAAAGGAGGGCAATGCACCCTTCCCCTTCTCATTCTCCGAGAATCCACAGTCTCCAGATCTCAGCACTTAAAGCTACAGTGCACAGTCTAATTTCCACACTAAGCACAAGATTATATCAGAGAAAACAGCAGGGAACGCCTTGGCTGCTTTAGCAACAGCTATTTCAACCCTGCCCCTTTCCCTCCCAAGTGCAGGTACAGTGTGAATTAGGACCTCCTAACCCCCCTCCCCCCCGCCCCCTATTTCCGACATTAAGGGCTAGGGTACCCGTAAACATAAATGTCTTGCGGGGGCAAACCCAGCCTAATGGTCAACTGAGGGCCCCTGAACCCTAAGGTTTTGAAGAGGGCCCCCTAGCCCTATGTCTTTTTTATGGGGGGGGGGGGGGGGTTAACCTGAGGTCCGTATTCACACTGTACCTGCACTGGTAGGGAAAGGGGCCAGGGTTGAAATAGACTGTTTTCTAAGCAGCACTGCGTTCCCTGCTTGTTTCTCTGATCTAAATCTTGTGGCTTAGTTTGGGAATTAAACTGTTTGACTTTAGCCTTTAAGGTGCTGAAGGATCTGGAGACTGGGATTCTTCGGAGAAGATAGGGGGAAAGGGTGCATTGCCCTCCGTTTGTTCTGCACACGCCTTGCTGGGCTGAGCCCTGGGGAGGCATCTCATCCAGCTTTTCGGTTAAGGACTCATTGCTGCTTTTGCTCTCCTGCTTTCGCCCGTCTTTGGCACTGCTTAGCTCCTGTAAAGCCATCAGGCTTCTTCAAATGCTTCTTATTCCAGATCAGAGGCATTTCAACACAGGCCTCGCTAATGGCTGCTTGGCTGCGGCTGTTGGGTTCATATGTAGATTTTTGTAGGGATTGTCTCTCTGTTAATGCTGCATGGGATTTTTGTCCATAAAAAAAGCCCTCATTTTCTCTTTTCTCCACTGCTTGGCTGTTTTGAGCTGGAAGCAGCAGAATCCGTGGCAGAGATATTTAATGAAGAGCCGGGGAAAGCAAGCCCAGATGGCAGGGAGAAGAGACCAGCAGTATCCAGGTCAGGCAGAAACTGCCCCTCCCGATTCAGAAGTCCCAAAAGCTTTTAAGCTGGAGCATCATGCCAGGAATGGATCTTGCATTTTGGCTGTCTGAGAACTGCCAGTTGAGAAATGGTCCGCTTAGTTCAGGTAAGCTCAGTAAGACTAATTCTAAACAATTAACAGGCATTTCCATTTTACTTCATCCCAATCCTTACTAGTTTTAAGCTGTTTTTGGCTACTTCTAAGTATTTGTGGTCATTTCTGGGCTGTTTTAAGCTGCTCTTGCCTATTTCTAATGTGCTTCAGGCTATTTCTAACCTCTTGATGCCCATTTCTAATTCTTCTGAAGCCATTCTGGCAGTTTCCAAACCATTTTGGTCCATTTCCTACCCATTTCTAGCCTGGTTCTTGCCCTTCCTAGCTTGGTTTAACTCCTGTATGGTCATTTTTATCTTACTCTTCTGCATTTCTAAACCTTTTTTAGATTCTTTTGGCACATTGTAAACAATGGAGAGGCTTTTCCATCTTATTCTGCCAGTCCTTACTAGTTTTAAGCTGGTTTTGGCTCCTTCTTTAGTATTTGTGGTCATTTTCTGGCCTGTTTTAAGCTGCTCTTGCCTATTTCTAATGTGCTTTCAGGCTATTTCTAACCTCTTGATGCCATTTCTAATTCTTCTGAAAGCCATTCTGGCAGTTTCCAAACCATTTGGTCCATTTCCTACCCATTTCTAGCCTGGTTTTGCCGTTTCCTAGCTTGGTTTAACTCCTGTATGGTCATTTTTATCTTACTCTTCTCCGTTTCTAAACCTTTTTTAGATTCTTTTGGCACATTGTAAACAATGGAGAGGCTTTTCCATCTTATTCTGCCCAATCCTTACTAGTTTTAAGCTGTATTGGCTCCTTCTTAGTATTTGTGGTCATTTTTGGCCTGTTTTAAGCTGCTCTTGCCTATTTCTAATGTGCTTCAGGCTATTTCTAACCTCTTGATGCCCATTTCTAATTCTTCTGAAGCCATTCTGGCAGTTTCCAAACCATTTTGGTCCATTTCCTACCCATTTCTAGCCTGGTTTTGCCGTTTCCTAGCTTGGTTTAACTCCTGTATGGTCATTTTTATTTTACTCTTCTCCGTTTCTAAACCTTTTTTAGATTCTTTTGGCACATTGTAAACATGGAGAGGCTTTTCCATCTATTCTGCCCAATCCTTACTAGTTTTAAGCTGGTTTTGGCTCCTTCTTCAATATTTGTGGTCATTTCTGGCTGTTTTAAGCTGCTCTTGCCTATTTCTAATGTGCTTCAGCTATTTCTAACCTCTTGATGCCCATTTCTAATTCTTCTGAAGCCATTCTGGCAGTTTCCAAACCATTTTGGTTCATTTCCTACCCATTTCTAGCCTGGTCTTCCCTTCCTAGCTTGGTTTAAACTCCTGTATGGTCATTTTTATCTTACTCTTCTGCATTTCTAAACCTTTTTTAGATTCTTTTGGCACATTGTAAACAATGGAGAGGCTTTTCCATCTTATTCTGCCCATTCCTTACTAGTTTTAAGCTGGTTTTGGCTCCTTCTTTAGTATTTGTGGTCATTTTTGGCCTGTTTTAAAGCTGCTCTTGCCTATTTTCTAATGTGCTTCAGGCTATTTCTAACCTCTTGATGCCCATTTCTAATTCTTCTGAAGCCATTCTGGCAGTTTCCAAACCATTTTGGTCCATTTCCTACCCATTTCTAGCCTGGTTTTGCCGTTTCCTAGCTTGGTTTAACTCCTGTATGGTCATTTTTATCTTACTCTTCTCCGTTTCTAAACCTTTTTTAGATTCTTTTGGCACATTGTAAACAATGGAGAGGCTTTTCCATCTTATTCTGCCCAGTCCTTACTAGTTTTAAGCTGGTTTTGGCTACTTCTTTAGTATTTGTGGTCATTTCTTGGCCTGTTTTAAGCTGCTCTTGCCTATTTCTAATGTGCTTCAGGCTATTTCTAACCTCTTGATGCCCATTTCTAATTCTTCTGAAGCCATTCTGGCAGTTTCCAAACCATTTTGGTCCATTTCCTACCCATTTCTAGCCTGGTTTTGCCGTTTCCTAGCTTGGTTTAACTCCTGTATGGTCATTTTTTATTTTACTCTTCTCCATTTCTAAACCTTTTTTTAGATTCTTTTGGCACATTGTAAACAATGGAGAGGCTTTTCCATCTTATTCTGCCCAATCCTTACTAGTTTTAAGCTGGTTTTTGGCTCCTTCTTCAATATTTGTGGTCATTTCTGGGCTGTTTAAGCTGCTCTTGCCTTTTTCTAATGTGCTTCAGGCTATTTCTAACCTCTTGATGCCCATTTCTAATTCTTCTGAAGCCATTCTGGCAGTTTCCAAACCATTTTGGTTCATTTCCTACCCATTTCTAGCCTGGTCTTCCCCTTCCTAGCTTGGTTTAACTCCTGTATGGTCATTTTTATCTTACTCTTCTGCATTTCTAAACCTTTTTTAGATTCTTTTGGCACATTGTAAACAATGGAGAGGCTTTTTCCATCTTATTCTGCCCATTCCTTACTAGTTTTAAGCTGGTTTTGGCTACTTCTTTAGTATTTGTGGTCATTTTTGGCCTGTTTTTAAGCTGCTCTTGCCTATTCTAATGTGCTTCAGTCTATTTCTAACCTCTTGATGCCCATTTCTAATTCTTCTGAAGCCATTCTGGCAGTTTCCAAACCATTTTGGTCCATTTCCTACCCATTTCTAGCCTGGTCTTGCCCGTTCCTAGCTTGGTTTAACTCCTGTATGGTCATTTTTATTCTTACTCTTCTCAGTTTCTAAACCTTTTTTAGATTCTTTTGGCACATTTTAAACAATGGAGATGCTTTTCCATCTTATTCTGCCCAGTCCTTACTAGTTTTAAGCTGGTTTTGGCTACTTCTTTAGTATTTGTGGTCATTTCTGGCCTGTTTTAAGCTGCTCTTGCTTTTTCTAATGTGCTTCAGGCTATTTCTAACCTCTTGATGCCCATTTCTAATTCTTCTGAAGCCATTCTGGCAGTTTCCAAACCATTTTGGTCATTTCCTACCCATTTCTAGCCTGGTTTTGCCCGTTTCCTAGCTTGGTTTAACTCCTGTATGGTCATTTTTATCTTTACTCTTCTCCGTTTCTAAACCTTTTTTAGATTCTTTTGGCACATTGTAAACAATGGAGAGGCTTTTTCCATCTTATTCTGCCCATCCTTACTAGTTTTAAGCTGGTTTTGGCTACTTCCTTTAGTATTTGTGGTCATTTTTGGCCTGTTTTTAAGCTGCTCTTGCCTACTTCTAATGTGCTTCAGGCTATTTCTAACCTCTTGATGCCCATTTCTAATTCTTCTGAAGCCATTCTGGCAGTTTCCAAACCATTTTGGTCCATTTCCTACCCATTTCTAGCCTGGTCTTTGCCCTTTCCTAACTTGGTTTACTCCTGTATGGTCATTTTTATCTTATTTGTGTTTGTGTTTGGATGATTTGGTTTTGTCAGACCTGGTTCTCAGGCTCCTCAGGAGCCCGGTTGCTTTGCTCTTGGGTCTGTGCATGTGATCCGGGCAGATGTGCTGCTCCGTCTGGGAGGTACTGTGCCTGTGTAGGTTATTCTCTGTTTGTTGGTGTCACAGCATGTGTAGTGTTTTGTGTGTGTGTGTTTGCCTTGGAGCTGCTCTACTCATGGTGTGTATTGGGCCAGGTGCAGCATCTGTAGTGCAAGTCTGTGTGTATTATGATCAGAGGCAGATCTTGAGCATTTCCTTGGGATGGAGGTTACAGGTTCTGGGCTCAGCAATGGTCTCTAGACATAAAAGCTGTGTGGGTATTAACATAGTAGTTGTTTAGCAACTCGGTGATAATTTGGCCAGTGTTTTTGTTCAGATCTCTGCTCTGAAGCAGTTGTCAACGTGATGAAAGCAGGCTTGAAGCAAGGCTCTGTGGCAGAGATGCAGAGCAGCCGGCAGACACTCTTGCAGCCCCGACAGTGATCCCATAAGGATGACATGACAATGATCGGCAGGGCTGGAAGGGGGGGGGGGTGGCGGGCGTTTCGGCGGCTGGCGGCGCTCGCTGTTGCCATCTTGTGTCCAGGTTAGGTACTGCAGCCCTGCCTCCGCGCATGAGCCGTGGTGCTCCCTGTCCCCGGAAGTGGCTGGTGTCACGTGTGCCCGCCGGTTTCCGGCGGGCTGTAGCAAGCGCGGCTCCATGCGGCCGCAGTCTGGTGGCCGCCCGCCGGCTCAGGTCCCTCCCGCGCCGTTTCGGTGTGGCAGGCGCAGCCCCGTGAGCAGCACCCAAGCATGGCGGCGGCAGGGTCCGTCCAGGTCCGGGTCCCGGCAGCAGCAGTTGAGAGCCGAGCCCACCCGCGGGGCCGGGCTTTACCGGGGAGGGGAGCGGCCCGGCCGCCCGGCCGTGCCTTGGACGTGCGCAGAGGGGCCTCTCCTGCCTGCTGGCCGCTCGGCACGGGAAGCCTCTCGTGCTCGGTACTGAGGGAGTGAAGGCACGGGGGGGGGGGGGGTTTACCTGGAGGCCGTAATTCACACTGTACCTGCACTGGAGGGAAAGGCCAGGTTTGAAATAGCTGTTTCTAAAGCAGCCAGGCGTTCCCTGCTTGTTTTCTCTGATCTAATCTTGTGCTTAGTTTGGGAAATTAGACTGTTGACTGTAGCTTTAAGGTGCTGAAGGATCTGGAGACTGGGATTCTCGGAGAAATGAGAAGGGGGAAGGGTGCATTGCCCTCCTTTTTGTTCTGCACACAGACCTTGCTGGGCTGAGCCCTGGGGGAGGCCAGCTCATCCCAGCCTTTCTGTTAAGGACTTCATTTGCTGCTGTTGCTCTCCTGCTTTCGCCCTCTTTGGACAACTGCTTAGCTCCAGTAAAGCCATCAGGCTTCTCATAATGCTTCTTATTCCAGATGCAGAGGCAGCTCAAGCACAGGCCCTCGCTAATGGCTGCAGTGGCTGCGCTGTTGGGTTTCATAGTTAAGAATTTTTGTAGGGGATTGTCTCTCCTGTGAATGCTTGCATGGGATTTTTCCATAAAAAAATCCCTCACTTTCTCTTTCTCCACTGCTTGGCTGTGAGAGCAGGAAGCAGCAGAATCCGTGGCAGAGATAGATAAAGAAGAGCACGGGGAGAAGCAAGCCCAGATGGCAGGGAGAAAGAGAACCAGCAGTATCCAGGTCAGGCAGAAACTGCCCTCCCAGAGCAGAGTCCCAACAGCTGAGAGCTGGAGCATCATGCCCAGGGAATGGATCTTGCATGTTGGCTGTCTGAGAAGCTGCACAGTGAGAACGGTCGCTAGTTCAGGTAAGCCTCAGTAAGACTAATTCTAAACATTAACAGGCATTTCCATTTTACTTCATCCCATTCCTGACTAGTTCTAAGCTATTTTTGGTTACTTTAGTATTTGTGGTCATTTCTGGGCCTGTTTTAAGCTGCTCTTGCCTATTTCTAATGTGCTTCAGGCTATTTCTAACCTCTTGATGCCCATTTCTAATTCTTCTGAAGCCATTCTGGCAGTTTCCAAACCATTTTGGTCCATTTCCTACCCATTTCTAGCCTGGTCTTGCCCTTCCTAGCTTGGTTTAACTCCTGTATGGTCATTTTTATTTACTCTTCTGCATTTCTAAACCTTTTTTAGATTCTTTTGGCACATTGTAAACAATGGAGAGGCTTTTCCATCTTATTCTGCCCATTCCTTACTAGTTTTAAGCTGGTTTTGGCTCCTTCTTTAGTATTTGTGGTCATTTCTGGCCTGTTTTAAGCTGCTCTTGCCTATTTCTAATGTGCTTCAGGCTATTTCTAACCTCTTGATGCCCATTTCTAATTCTTCTGAAGCCATTCTGGCAGTTTCCAAACCATTTTGGTCCATTTCCTACCCATTTCTAGCCTGGTCTTGCCCTTTCCTAGCTTGGTTTAACTCCTGTATGGTCATTTTTATTTACTCTTCTCCATTTCTAAACCTTTTTTAGATTCTTTTGGCACATTGTAAACAATGGAGAGGCTTTTCCATCTTATTCTGCCCAATCCTTACTAGTTTTAAGCTGGTTTTGGCTCCTTCTTTAGTATTTGTGGTCATTTCTGGCCTGTTTTAAGCTGCTCTTGCCTATTTCTAATGTGCTTCAGGCTATTTCTAACCTCTTGATGCCCATTTCTAATTCTTCTGAAGCCATTCTGGCAGTTTCCAAACCATTTTGGTCCATTTCCTACCATTTCTAGCCTGGTCTTGCCCTTTCCTAGCTTGGTTTAACTCCTGTATGGTCATTTTTATTTTACTCTTCTCCATTTCTAAACCTTTTTTAGATTCTTTTGGCACATTGTAAACAATGGAGAGGCTTTTCCATCTTATTCTGCCCAATCCTTACTAGTTTTTAAGCTGGTTTTGGCTCCTTCTTTAGTATTTGTGGTCATTTCTGGGCTGTTTTAAGCTGCTCTTGCCTATTTCTAATGTGCTTCAGGCTATTTCTAACCTCTTGATGCCCATTTCTAATTCTTCTGAAGCCATTCTGGCAGTTTCCAAACCATTTTGGTCATTTCCTACCCATTTCTAGCCTGGTCTTGCCCTTCCTAGCTTGGTTTAACTCCTGTATGGTCATTTTTATTTACTCTTCTGCATTTCTAAACCTTTTTTAGATTCTTTTGGCACATTGTAAACAATGGAGAGGCTTTTCCATCTTATTCTGCCCAATCCTTACTAGTTTTAAGCTGGTTTTGGCTACTTCTTTAGTATTTGTGGTCATTTCTGGCCTGTTTTAAGCTGCTCTTGCCTATTTCTAATGTGCTTCAGGCTATTTCTAACCTCTTGATGCCCATTTCTAATTCTTCTGAAGCCATTCTGGCAGTTTCCAAACCATTTTGGTCATTTCCTACCATTTCTAGCCTGGTCTTGCCCTTCCTAGCTTGGTTTAACTCCTGTATGGTCATTTTTATTTTACTCTTCTGCCATTTCTAAACCTTTTTTAGATTCTTTTGGCACATTGTAAACAATGGAGAGGCTTTTCCATCTTATTCTGCCCATTCCTTACTAGTTTTAAGCTGGTTTTGGCTCCTTCTTTAGTATTTGTGGTCATTTCTGGGCCTGTTTTAAGCTGCTCTTGCCTATTTCTAATGTGCTTCAGGCTATTTCTAACCTCTTGATGCCCATTTCTAATTCTTCTGAAGCCATTCTGGCAGTTTCCAAACCATTTTGGTTCATTTCCTACCCATTTCTAGCCTGGTCTTCCCCTTCCTAGCTTGGTTTAACTCCTGTATGGTCATTTTTATTTACTCTTCTCCATTTCTAAACCTTTTTAGATTCTTTTGGCACATTGTAAACAATGGAGAGGCTTTTCCATCTTATTCTGCCCAATCCTTACTAGTTTTAAGCTGGTTTTGGCTCCTTCTTTAGTATTTGTGGTCATTTCTGGGCTGTTTTAAGCTGCTCTTGCCTATTTCTAATGTGCTTCAGGCTATTTCTAACCTCTTGATGCCCATTTCTAATTCTTCTGAAGCCATTCTGGCAGTTTCCAAACCATTTTGGTCATTTCCTACCCATTTCTAGCCTGGTCTTGCCCTTCCTAGCTTGGTTTAACTCCTGTATGGTCATTTTTATTTACTCTTCTGCATTTCTAAACCTTTTTTAGATTCTTTTGGCACATTGTAAACAATGGAGAGGCTTTTCCATCTTATTCTGCCCAATTCCTTACTAGTTTTAAGCTGGTTTTGGCTCCTTCTTTAGTATTTGTGGTCATTTCTGGCTGTTTTAAGCTGCTCTTGCCTATTTCTAATGTGCTTCAGGCTATTTCTAACCTCTTGATGCCCATTTCTAATTCTTCTGAAGCCATTCTGGCAGTTTCCAAACCATTTTGGTCCATTTCCTACCCATTTCTAGCCTGGTCTTGCCCTTCCTAGCTTGGTTTAACTCCTGTATGGTCATTTTTATTTACTCTTCTCCATTTCTAAACCTTTTTTAGATTCTTTTGGCACATTGTAAACAATGGAGAGGCTTTTCCATCTTATTCTGCCCAATCCTTACTAGTTTTAAGCTGGTTTTGGCTACTTCTTTAGTATTTGTGGTCATTTCTGGGCTGTTTTAAGCTGCTCTTGCCTATTTCTAATGTGCTTCAGGCTATTTCTAACCTCTTGATGCCCATTTCTAATTCTTCTGAAGCCATTCTGGCAGTTTCCAAACCATTTTGGTCCATTTCCTACCCATTTCTAGCCTGGTCTTGCCCTTTCCTAGCTTGGTTTAACTCCTGTATGGTCATTTTTATTTACTCTTCTCATTTCTAAACCTTTTTTAGATTCTTTTGGCACATTGTAAACAATGGAGAGGCTTTTCCATCTTATTCTGCCCATTCCTTACTAGTTTTAAGCTGGTTTTGGCTCCTTCTTTAGTATTTGTGGTCATTTCTGGGCTGTTTTAAGCTGCTCTTGCCTATTTCTAATGTGCTTCAGGCTATTTCTAACCTCTTGATGCCCATTTCTAATTCTTCTGAAGCCATTCTGGCAGTTTCCAAACCATTTTGGTCATTTCCTACCCATTTCTAGCCTGGTCTTGCCCTTCCTAGCTTGGTTTAACTCCTGTATGGTCATTTTTATTTACTCTTCTCCATTTCTAAACCTTTTTTAGATTCTTTTGGCACATTGTAAACAATGGAGAGGCTTTTCCATCTTATTCTGCCCAATCCTTACTAGTTTTAAGCTGGTTTTGGCTCCTTCTTTAGTATTTGTGGTCATTTCTGGGCTGTTTTAAGCTGCTCTTGCCTATTTCTAATGTGCTTCAGGCTATTTCTAACCTCTTGATGCCCATTTCTAATTCTTCTGAAGCCATTCTGGCAGTTTCCAAACCATTTTGGTCATTTCCTACCATTTCTAGCCTGGTCTTGCCCTTCCTAGCTTGGTTTAACTCCTGTATGGTCATTTTTATTTTACTCTTCTCCATTTCTAAACCTTTTTTAGATTCTTTTGGCACATTGTAAACAATGGAGAGGCTTTTCCATCTTAGTTCTGCCCATTCCTTACTAGTTTTAAGCTGGTTTTGGCTCCTTCTTTAGTATTTGTGGTCATTTCTGGGCTGTTTTAAGCTGCTCTTGCCTATTTCTAATGTGCTTCAGGCTATTTCTAACCTCTTGATGCCCATTTCTAATTCTTCTGAAGCCATTCTGGCAGTTTCCAAACCATTGTGGTCCATTTCTAGCCTGGTCTTGCCCTTTCCTAGCTTGGTTTAACTCCTGTATGGTCATTTTTATTTACTCTTCTCCATTTCTAAACCTTTTTTAGATTCTTTTGGCAAATTGTAAACAATGGAGAGGCTTTTCCATCTTATTCTGCCCAATCCTTACTAGTTTTAAGCTGGTTTTGGCTCCTTCTTTAGTATTTGTGGTCATTTCTGGGCTGTTTTAAGCTGCTCTTGCCTATTTCTAATGTGCTTCAGGCTATTTCTAACCTCTTGATGCCCATTTCTAATTCTTCTGAAGCCATTCTGGCAGTTTCCAAACCATTTTGGTCATTTCCTACCCATTTCTAGCCTGGTCTTGCCCTTCCTAGCTTGGTTTAACTCCTGTATGGTCATTTTTATTTTACTCTTCTGCATTTCTAAACCTTTTTTAGATTCTTTTGGCACATTGTAAACAATGGAGAGGCTTTTCCATCTTGTTCTGCCCATTCCTTACTAGTTTTTAGCTGGTTTTGGCTCCTTCTTTAGTATTTGTGGTCATTTCTGGGCTGTTTTAAGCTGCTCTTGCCTATTTCTAATGTGCTTCAGGCTATTTCTAACCTCTTGATGCCCATTTCTAATTCTTCTGAAGCCATTCTGGCAGTTTCCAAACCATTTTGGTCATTTCCTACCCATTTCTAGCCTGGTCTTGCCCTTCCTAGCTTGGTTTAACTCCTGTATGGTCATTTTTATTTTACTCTTCTCCATTTCTAAACCTTTTTTAGATTCTTTTGGCACATTGTAAACAATGGAGAGGCTTTTCCATCTTATTCTGCCCAATCCTTACTAGTTTTAAGCTGGTTTTGGCTCCTTCTTTAGTATTTGTGGTCATTTCTGGCCTGTTTTAAAGCTGCTCTTGCCTATTTCTAATGTGCTTCAGGCTATTTCTAACCTCTTGATGCCCATTTCTAATTCTTCTGAAGCCATTCTGGCAGTTTCCAAACCATTTTGGTCATTTCCTACCCATTTCTAGCCTGGTCTTGCCCTTCCTAGCTTGGTTTAACTCCTGTATGGTCATTTTTATTTTACTCTTCTCCATTTCTAAACCTTTTTTAGATTCTTTTGGCACATTGTAAACAATGGAGAGGCTTTTCCATCTTATTCTGCCCAATCCTTACTAGTTTTAAGCTGGTTTTGGCTCCTTCTTTAGTATTTGTGGTCATTTCTGGGCTGTTTTAAGCTGCTCTTGCCTCTTTCTAATGTGCTTCAGGCTATTTCTAACCTCTTGATGCCCATTTCTAATTCTTCTGAAGCCATTCTGGCAGTTTCCAAACCATTTTGGTCATTCTACCATTTCTACCCTGGTCTTGCCCTTTCCTAGCTTGGTTTAACTCCTGTATGGTCATTTTTATTTTACTCTTCTGCATTTCTAAACCTTTTTTAGATTCTTTTGGCACATTGTAAACAATGGAGAGGCTTTTCCATCTTATTCTGCCCAATCCTTACTAGTTTTAAGCTGGTTTTGGCTCCTTCTTTAGTATTTGTGGTCATTTCTGGCTGTTTTAAGCTGCTCTTGCCTATTTCTAATGTGCTTCAGGCTATTTCTAACCTCTTGATGCCCATTTCTAATTCTTCTGAAGCCATTCTGGCAGTTTCCAAACCATTTTGGTCATTTCCTACCATTTCTAGCCTGGTCTTGCCCTTCCTAGCTTGGTTTAACTCCTGTATGGTCATTTTTATTTTACTCTTCTCCATTTCTAAACCTTTTTTAGATTCTTTTGGCACATTGTAAACAATGGAGAGGCTTTTCCATCTTATTCTGCCCAATCCTTACTAGTTTTAAGCTGGTTTTGGCTCCTTCTTTAGTATTTGTGGTCATTTCTGGGCTGTTTTAAGCTGCTATTGCCTATTTCTAATGTGCTTCAGGCTATTTCTAACCTCTTGATGCCCATTTCTAATTCTTCTGAAGCCATTCTGGCAGTTTCCAAACCATTTTGGTCATTTCCTACCCATTTCTAGCCTGGTCTTGCCCTTCCTAGCTTGGTTTAACTCCTGTATGGTCATTTTTATTTTACTCTTCTCCATTTCTAAACCTTTTTTAGATTCTTTTGGCACATTGTAAACAATGGAGAGGCTTTTCCATCTTATTCTGCCCAATCCTTACTAGTTTTAAGCTGGTTTTGGCTCCTTCTTTAGTATTTGTGGTCATTTCTAGCCTGTTTTAAGCTGCTCTTGCCTATTTCTAATGTGCTTCAGGCTATTTCTAACCTCTTGATGCCCATTTCTAATTCTTCTGAAGCCATTCTGGCAGTTTCCAAACCATTTTGGTCCATTTCCTACCCATTTCTAGCCTGGTCTTGCCCTTCCTAGCTTGGTTTAACTCCTGTATGGTCATTTTTATTTACTCTTCTGCATTTCTAAACCTTTTTTAGATTCTTTTGGCACATTGTAAACAATGGAGAGGGTTTTCCATCTTATTCTGCCCAATCCTTACTAGTTTTAAGCTGGTTTTGGCTCCTTCTTTAGTATTTGTGGTCATTTCTGGGCTGTTTTAAGCTGCTCTTGCCTATTTCTAATGTGCTTCAGGCTATTTCTAACCTCTTGATGCCCATTTCTAATTCTTCTGAAGCCATTCTGGCAGTTTCCAAACCATTTTGGTTCATTTCCTACCATTTCTAGCCTGGTCTTGCCCTTCCTAGCTTGGTTTAACTCCTGTATGGTCATTTTTATTTACTCTTCTCCATTTCTAAACCTTTTTTAGATTCTTTTGGCACATTGTAAACAATGGAGAGGCTTTTCCATCTTATTCTGCCCAATCCTTACTAGTTTTAAGCTGGTTTTGGCTCCTTCTTTAGTATTTGTGGTCATTTCTGGGCTGTTTTAAGCTGCTCTTGCCTATTTCTAATGTGCTTCAGGCTATTTCTAACCTCTTGATGCCCATTTCTAATTCTTCTGAAGCCATTCTGGCAGTTTCCAAACCATTTTGGTCATTTCCTACCATTTCTAGCCTGGTCTTGCCCTTCCTAGCTTGGTTTAACTCCTGTATGGTCATTTTTATTTACTCTTCTCCATTTCTAAACCTTTTTTAGATTCTTTTGGCACATTGTAAACAATGGAGAGGCTTTTCCATCTTATTCTGCCCATTCCTTACTAGTTTTAAGCTGGTTTTGGCTCCTTCTTTAGTATTTGTGGTCATTTCTGGGCTGTTTTAAGCTGCTCTTGCCTATTTCTAATGTGCTTCAGGCTATTTCTAACCTCTTGATGCCCATTTCTAATTCTTCTGAAGCCATTCTGGCAGTTTCCAAACCATTTTGGTCCATTTCCTACCCATTTCTAGCCTGGTCTTGCCCTTTCCTAGCTTGGTTTAACTCCTGTATGGTCATTTTTATTTACTCTTCTCCATTTCTAAACCTTTTTTAGATTCTTTTGGCACATTGTAAACAATGGAGAGGCTTTTCCATCTTATTCTGCCCAATCCTTACTAGTTTTAAGCTGGTTTTGGCTCCTTCTTTAGTATTTGTGGTCATTTCTGGCCTGTTTTAAGCTGCTCTTGCCTATTTCTAATGTGCTTCAGGCTATTTCTAACCTCTTGATGCCCATTTCTAATTCTTCTGAAGCCATTCTGGCAGTTTCCAAACCATTTTGGTCCATTTCCTACCCATTTCTAGCCTGGTCTTGCCCTTCCTAGCTTGGTTTAACTCCTGTATGGTCATTTTTATTTTACTCTTCTCCATTTCTAAACCTTTTTTAGATTCTTTTGGCACATTGTAAACAATGGAGAGGCTTTTCCATCTTATTCTGCCCATTCCTTACTAGTTTTAAGCTGGTTTTGGCTCCTTCTTTAGTATTTGTGGTCATTTCTGGGCTGTTTTAAGCTGCTCTTGCCTATTTCTAATGTGCTTCAGGCTATTTCTAACCTCTTGATGCCCATTTCTAATTCTTCTGAAGCCATTCTGGCAGTTTCCAAACCATTTTGGTCCATTCCTACCCATTTCTAGCCTGGTCTTGCCCTTCCTAGCTTGGTTTAACTCCTGTATGGTCATTTTATTTTACTCTTCTCATTTCTAAACCTTTTTTAGATTCTTTTGGCACATTGTAAACAATGGAGAGGCTTTTCCATCTTATTCTGCCCATTCCTTACTAGTTTTAAGCTGGTTTTGGCTCCTTCTTTAGTATTTGTGGTCATTTCTGGGCTGTTTTAAGCTGCTCTTGCCTATTTCTAATGTGCTTCAGGCTATTTCTAACCTCTTGATGCCCATTTCTAATTCTTCTGAAGCCATTCTGGCAGTTTCCAAACCATTTTGGTCCATTTCCTACCATTTCTAGCCTGGTCTTGCCCTTCCTAGCTTGGTTTAACTCCTGTATGGTCATTTTTATTTTACTCTTCTCCATTTCTAAACCTTTTTTAGATTCTTTTGGCACATTGTAAACAATGGAGAGGCTTTTCCATCTTAGTTCTGCCCAATTCCTTACTAGTTTTAAGCTGGTTTTGGCTCCTTCTTTAGTATTTGTGGTCATTTCTGGGCTGTTTTAAGCTGCTCTTGCCTATTTCTAATGTGCTTCAGGCTATTTCTAACCTCTTGATGCCCATTTCTAATTCTTCTGAAGCCATTCTGGCAGTTTCCAAACCATTTTGGTCCATTTCCTACCCATTTCTAGCCTGGTCTTCCCCTTCCTAGCTTGGTTTAACTCCTGTATGGTCATTTTTATTTACTCTTCTGCATTTCTAAACCTTTTTTAGAT
>NW_022994198.1:0-87179 GCF_012275295.1 Melopsittacus undulatus
TTTTGCCACCTCTGACACTTCTGGGGCCAATTTTTGCCGTGTAACTAACCTGTTTTGTCTTTTCACTTTCTCTATACACTTTTGGAAAGCCATTTTTGGCCATTTCTAACCCTCTTTAAAGCCATTTTTAACCCACTTCAAGCCATCTTTGGTCATTTCTCAGCCAGTTTTGCACTTCTCTAACCATTTTTAAGCTGGTTTTGTCCATTTCTGACCCATGTTTGCTCATCTCTAACCCTTTTAAGCCACTTTAACGACTTCGAAACCATTTTTTGCCCACTCTTGCCAACCTGTTTGAAGCCATATTTTTCCTTTTCCAACCCGGTTTTGCACACCTCTGACACTTCTGGGGCCAATTTTTGGCCGTGAACTAACCCCGTTTTTGTACTTCTCTATCCCTTTGGAAGCCATTTTTGGCCATTTCTCTAACCCTCTTTAAGCCATTTTTAACCCCCTTCAAGCCATCTTTGGTCATTTCTCAGCCAGTTTTGCACTTCTCTAACCATTTTTAAGCTGGTTTTTGTCTTTTCTTACCATTTTTTTAACCGTATTTTACATGTTTTCAGCCGTTTTGGCCATTTCTAACCCTCATTAAGCCATTTTTTTACCCCACTTCAAGCCATCTTTGGTCGTCATCTCTCTCACCAGTTTTGCACTTCTCTAACCATTTTTAAACTTGTTTTGTTCCATTTCTGACCCATGTTTGCTCATCTCTAACCCTTTAAGCCAACTTTAACGACTTCGAAACCATTTTTGCCCACTTGCAACCTGTTTGAAGCCATATTTTTCCTTTTCCACCCAGGTTTGCACACCTCTGACACTTCTGGGGCAATTTTGCCGTAACTAACCTTTTTTTGCACTTCTCTATCCCTTTGGAAGCCATTTTTGGCCATTTCTAACCCTCTTTAAGCCATTTTTTAACCCACTTCAAGCCATCTTTGGTCATTTCTCAGCCAGTTTTGCACTTCTCTAACCATTTTTAAGCTGGTTTTGTCCATTTCTGACCCATGTTTGCTCATCTCTAACCCTTTTAAGCCAACTTTGACGACTTCGAAACCATTTTTGCCCACTTGCAACCTGTTTGAAGCCATATTTTTCCTTTTCCAACCCAGGTTTGCACACCTCTGACACTTCTGGGCCATTTTTTGGCCGTGACTAACCTGTTTTTTGGCACTTCTCTATCCCTTTTGGAAGCCATTTTTGGCCATTTCTAACCCTCTTTAACCACCATTTTTAACCCACTTCAAGCCATCTTTGGTCATTTCTCAGCCAGTTTTTGCACTTCTCTAACCATTTTTAAGCTGGTTTTTGTCTTTTCTTACCCATTTTTTTACCGTATTTTACATGTTTTCAGCCTTTTGGCCATTTCTAACCCTCATTAAGCCATTTTTAAACCACTTCAAGCCATCTTTCGTCATTTCTCAGCCAGTTTTGCACTTCTCTAACCATTTTTAAACTTGTTTTGTCCATTTCTGACCCATGCTTGCTCATCTCTAACCCTTTTAAGCCAACTTTAACGACTTCGAAACCATTTTTGCCCACTTGCAACCTGTTTGAAGCCATATTTTTCCTTTTCCAACCAGGTTTGCACACCTCTGACACTTCTGGGGACAATTTTGGCCGTAACTAACCTGTTTTTTGCACTTCTCTATCCCTTTTGGAAGCCATTTTTTGCCATTTCTTACCCTCTTTAAGCCATTTTTAAACCACTTCAAGCCATCTTTGGTCATTTCTCAGCCAGTTTTGCACTTCTCTAACCATTTTTAAGCTGGTTTTGTCCATTTCTAACCCATGTTTGCTCATCTCTAACCCTTTTAAGCCAACTTTAACGACTTCGAAACCATTTTTGCCCACTTGCAACCCGTTTGAAGCCATATTTTTCCTTTTCCAACCCAGGTTTGCACACCTCTGACACTTCTGGGCCAATTTTGGCCGTGACTAACCGTTTTTGTACTTCTCTATCCCTTTGGAAGCCATTTTTGGCCATTTCTAACCCTCTTTAAGCCATTTTTAACCCACTTCAAGCCATCTTTGGTCATTTCTCAGCCAGTTTTGCACTTCTCTAACCATTTTTAAGCTGGTTTTTGTCTTTTTTACCCTTTTTTTACCGTATTTTACATGTTTTTCAGCCATTTTTGGCCATTTCTAACCCTCTTAAGCCATTTTTAACCCACTTCAAGCCATCTTTTCGTCATTTCTCAGCCAGTTTTGCACTTCTCTAACCATTTTTAACTTTGTTTGGTCCATTTCTGACCCATGTTTGCTCATCTCTAACCCTTTTTAAGCCAACTTTGACGACTTCGAAAACATTTTTGCCCACTTGCAACCTGTTTGAAGCCATATTTTTCCTTTTCCAACCCAGGTTTGCACACCTCTGACACTTCTGGGGCAATTTTGGCCTAACTAACCTGTTTTTTTTGCACTCTCTATCCCTTTGGAAGCCATTTTTGGCCATTTCTAACCCTCTTTAAGCCATTTTTAACCCACTTCAAGCCATCTTTGGTCATTTCTCAGCCAGTTTTGCACTTCTCTAACCATTTTTAAGCTGGTTTTGTCCATTTCTGACCCATGTTTGCTCATCTCTAACCCTTTTAAAGCCAACTTTGAACGACTTCGAAACCATTTTTGCCCACTTGCAACCTGTTTGAAGCCATATTTTTCCTTTTCCAACCCGGGTTTGCACACCTCTGACACTTCTGGGGCCAATTTTGGCCGTAACTAACCCGTTTTTTTGCACTTCTCTATCCTTTTGGAAGCCATTTTTGGCCATTTCTAACCCTCTTTAAGCCATTTTTAACCCACTTCAAGCCATCTTTGGTCATTTCTCAGCCAGTTTTGCACTTCTCTAACCATTTTTTAAGCTGGTTTTGTCCATTTCTGACCCATGTTTGCTCATCTCTAACCCTTTTAAGCCAACTTTGACGACTTCGAAACCATTTTTGCCCACTTGCAACCTGTTTGAAGCCATATTTTTCCTTTTCCAACCCGGGTTTGCACACCTCTGACACTTCTGGGGCCAATTTTGGCCGTAACTAACCTGTTTTTGCACTTCTCTATCCCTTTTGAAGCCATTTTTGGCCATTTCTAACCCTCTTAAGCCATTTTTAACCCACTTCAAGCCATCTTTGGTCATTTCTCAGCCATTTTGCACTTCTCTAACCATTTTTAAGCTGTTTTTTTGTCTTTTCTTACCATTTTTTTACCGTATTTTACATGTTTTCAGCCATTTTTGGCCATTTCTAACCCTCATTAAGCCATTTTTAACCCACTTCAAGCCATCTTTGGTCATTTCTCAGCCAGTTTTGCACTTCTCTAACCATTTTTAAACTTGTTTTGTCCATTTCTGACCCATGCTTGCTCATCTCTAACCCTTTTAAGCCAACTTTAACGACTTCGAAACCATTTTTGCCCACTTGCAACCTGTTTGATGCCATATTTTTCCTTTTCCAACCCAGTTTTGCACACCTCTGACACTTCTGGGGACAATTTTGGCCGTAACTAACCTGTTTTTTGCACTTCTCTATCCCTTTGGAAGCCATTTTTGGCCATTTCTAACCCTCTTTAAGCCATTTTTAACCCACTTCAAGCCATCTTTGGTCATTTCTCAGCCAGTTTTGCACTTCTCTAACCATTTTTAAACTGGTTTTGTCCATTTCTACCCATGTTTGCTCATCTCTAACCCTTTTAAGCCAACTTTGACGACTTCGAAACCATTTTTGCCCACTTGCACCCTGTTTGAAGCCATATTTTTCCTTTTCCAACCAGGTTTGCACACCTCTGACACTTCTGGGCCAATTTTGGCCGTAACTAACCGTTTTTGTTTTGCACTTCTCTATCCCTTTTGGAAGCCATTTTTGGCCATTTCTAACCCTCTTTAAGCCATTTTTAACCCACTTCAAGCCATCTTTGGTCATTTCTCAGCCAGTTTTGCACTTCTCTAACCATTTTTAAGCTGGTTTTTGTCTTTTCTTACCCATTTTTTTACGTATTTTACATTTTTTCAGCCGTTTTTGGCCATTTCTAACCCTCATTAAGCCATTTTTAACCCACTTTCAAGCCATCTTTCGTCATTTCTCAGCCAGTTTTTGCACTTCTCTAACCATTTTTAAACTGTTTTGTCCATTTCTGACCCATGCTTGCTCATCTCTAACCCTTTTAAGCCAACTTTAACGACTTTCGAAACCATTTTTGCCCACTTGCAACCTGTTTGAAGCCATATTTTTCCTTTTCCAACCCAGGTTTGCACACCTCTGACACTTCTGGGGACAATTTTGGCCGTAACTAACCTGTTTTTTGCACTTCTCTATCCCTTTTGGAAGCCATTTTTTGCCATTTCTAACCCTCTTTAAGCCATTTTTTAACCCACTTCAAGCCATCTTTGGTCATTTCTCAGCCAGTTTTGCACTTCTCTAACCATTTTTAAGCTGGTTTTGTCCATTTCTAACCCATTTTGCTCATCTCTAACCCTTTTAAGCCAACTTTAACGACTTCGAACCATTTTTGCCCACTTGCAACCTTTTTGAAGCCATATTTTTCCTTTTCCAACCCGGGTTTGCACACCTCTGACACTTCTGGGGCCAATTTTGGCCGTGACTAACCCGTTTTTGTACTTCTCTATCCCTTTGGGAAGCCATTTTTGGCCATTTCTAACCCTCTTTAAGCCATTTTTAACCCACTTCAAGCCATCTTTGGTCATTTCTCAGCCAGTTTTTGCACTTCTCTAACCATTTTTAAGCTGGTTTTTGTCTTTTCTTAACCATTTTTTTTACGTATTTTACATGTTTTAAGCCATTTTTGGCCATTTCTAACCCTCATTAAGCCATTTTTAACCCACTTCAAGCCATCTTTGGTCATTTCTCAGCCAGTTTTGCACTTCTCTAACCATTTTTAAACTTGTTTTGTCCATTTCTGACCCATGCTTGCTCATCTCTAACCCTTTTAAGCCAACTTTAACGACTTCGAAACCATTTTTGCCCACTTGCAACCTGTTTGAAGCCATATTTTTCCTTTTCCAACCCAGGTTTGCACACCTCTGACACTTCTGGGGACAATTTTTGCCGTAACTAACCTGTTTTTGCACTTCTCTATCCCTTTTGGAAGCCATTTTTGGCCATTTCTAACCCTCTTTAAGCCATTTTTAACCCACTTCAAGCCATCTTTGTCATTTCTCAGCCAGTTTTGCACTTCTCTAACCATTTTTAAGCTGGTTTTGTCCATTTCTAACCCATGTTTGCTCATCTCTAACCCTTTTAAGCCAACTTTAACGACTTCGAAACATTTTTGCCCACTTGCAACCTGTTTGAAGCCATATTTTTCCTTTTCCAACCAGGTTTGCACACCTCTGACACTTCTGGGGCCAATTTTGGCCGTGACTAACCGTTTTTTGCACTTCTCTATCCTTTTGGAAGCCATTTTTGGCCATTTCTAACCCTCTTTAAGCCATTTTTAACCCACTTCAAGCCATCTTTGGTCATTTCTCAGCCATTTTTGCACTTCTCTAACCATTTTTTAAGCTGGTTTTGTCCATTTCTGACCCATGTTTGCTCATCTCTAACCCTTTTAAGCCAACTTTAACGACTTCGAACCATTTTTGGCCCACTTGCAACCTGTTTGAAGCCATATTTTCCTTTTCCAACCCGGGTTTGCACACCTCTGACACTTCTGGGGCAATTTTGGCCGTACTAACCCGTTTTTTACTTCTCTATCCCTTTGGAAGCCATTTTTGGCCATTTCTAACCCTCTTTAAGCCATTTTTAACCCACTTCAAGCCATCTTTGGTCATTTCTCAGCCAGTTTTGCACTTCTCTAACCATTTTTAAGCTGGTTTTTGTCTTTTCTTACCCATTTTTTTTACCGTTTTTTACATGTTTTCAGCCGTTTTGGCCATTTCTAACCCTCATTAAGCCATTTTTAACCCACTTCAAGCCATCTTTCGTCATTTCTCAGCCAGTTTTGCACTTCTCTAACCATTTTTAAACTTGTTTTTGTCCATTTCTGACCCATGCTTGCTCATCTCTAACCCTTTTAAGCCAACTTTAACGACTTCGAAACCATTTTTGCCCACTTGCAACCTGTTTGAAGCCATATTTTTCCTTTTCCAACCCAGGTTTGCACACCTCTGACACTTCTGGGGACAATTTTGGCCGTAACTAACCTGTTTTTGCACTTCTCTATCCTTTTGGAAGCCATTTTTGGCCATTTCTAACCCTCTTTAAGCCATTTTTAACCCACTTCAAGCCATCTTTGGTCATTTCTCAGCCAGTTTTGCACTTCTCTAACCATTTTTAAAGCTGTTTTGTCCATTTCTGACCCATGTTTGCTCATCTCTAACCCTTTTAAGCCAACTTTGACGACTTCGAAACCATTTTTGCCCACTTGCAACCCGTTTGAAAGCCATATTTTTTCCTTTTCCAACCCGGTTTGCACACCTCTGACACTTCTGGGGCCAATTTTTGCCGTGACTAACCTGTTTTTTTGCACTTCTCTATCCCTTTTGGAAGCCATTTTTGGCCATTTCTAACCCTCTTTAAGCCATTTTTAACCCACTTCAAGCCATCTTTGGTCATTTCTCAGCCAGTTTTTGCACTTCTCTAACCATTTTTAAGCTGGTTTTTGTCTTTTCTTAACCCATTTTTTTTACCGTATTTTACATGTTTTCAGCCATTTTTGGCCATTTCTAACCCTCATTAAGCCATTTTTAACCCACTTCAAGCCATCTTTCGTCATTTCTCAGCCAGTTTTTGCACTTCTCTACACCTTTTTTAAACTGTTTTGTCCATTTCTGACCCATGCTTGCTCATCTCTAACCCTTTTAAGCCAACTTTAACGACTTCGAAACCATTTTTGCCCACTTGCAACCTGTTTGAAGCCATATTTTTCCTTTTCAACCCAGGTTTGCACACCTCTGACACTTCTGGGGCCAATTTTGGCCGTAACTAACCTGTTTTTGCACTTCTCTATCCCTTTTGGAAGCCATTTTTTGCCATTTCTAACCCTCTTTAAGCCATTTTTAACCCACTTCAAGCCATCTTTGGTCATTTCTCAGCCAGTTTTGCACTTCTCTAACCATTTTTAAGCTGGTTTTGTCCATTTCTGACCCATGTTTGCTCATCTCTAACCCTTTTAAGCCAACTTTGACGACTTCGAAACCATTTTTGCCACTTGCAACCTGTTTGAAGCCATATTTTTCCTTTTCCAACCCGGTTTGCACACCTCTGACACTTCTGGGCCAATTTTGGCCGTAACTAACCTTTTTTTGTTTTTTTGTATTTTCTTCTTATCCCTTTGGAAGCCATTTTTGGCCATTTCTAACCCTCTTTAAGCCATTTTTAACCCACTTCAAGCCATCTTTGGTCATTTCTCAGCCAGTTTTTGCACTTCTCTAACCATTTTTTAAGCTGGTTTTTGTCTTTTCTTACCCTTTTTTTTTACCGTATTTTACATGTTTTCAGCCATTTTTGGCCATTTCTAACCCTCTTAAGCCATTTTTAACCCACTTCAAGCCATCTTTGGTCATTTCTCAGCCAGTTTGCACTTCTCTAACCATTTTTAAACTTGTTTTTGTCCATTTCTGACCCATGCTTGCTCATCTCTAACCCTTTTAAGCCAACTTTAACGACTTCGAAACCATTTTTGCCCACTTGCAACCTGTTTGAAGCCATATTTTTCCTTTTCCAACCCAGGTTTGCACACCTCTGACACTTCTGGGGACAATTTTGGCCGTAACTAACCTGTTTTTTGCACTTCTCTATCCCTTTTGAAGCCATTTTTGGCCATTTCTAACCCTCTTTAAGCCATTTTTAACCCACTTCAAGCCATCTTTGGTCATTTCTCAGCCAGTTTTGCACTTCTCTAACCATTTTTAAAGCTGGTTTTGTCCATTTCTGAACCCATGTTTGCTCATCTCTAACCCTTTTAAGCCAACTTTAACGACTTCGAAACCATTTTTGCCCACTTGCAACCTGTTTGAAGCCATATTTTTCCTTTTCCAACCCGGGTTTGCACACCTCTGACACTTCTGGGGCCATTTTGGCCGTGACTAACCCGTTTTTGTACTTCTCTATCCCTTTGGAAGCCATTTTTGGCCATTTCTAACCCTCTTTAAGCCATTTTTAACCCACTTCAAGCCATCTTTCGTCATTTCTCAGCCAGTTTTGCACTTCTCTAACCATTTTTTAAGCTGGTTTTGTCCATTTCTGACCCATGTTTGCTCATCTCTAACCCTTTTAAGCCAACTTTGACGACTTCGAAACCATTTTTGCCCACTTGCAACCTGTTTGAAGCCATATTTTTCCTTTTCCAACCCGGGTTTGCACACCTCTGACACTTCTGGGGCCAATTTTGGCCGTGACTAACCCGTTTTTGCACTTCTCTATCCCTTTGGAAGCCATTTTTGGCCATTTCTAACCCTCTTTAAGCCATTTTTAACCCACTTCAAGCCATCTTTGGTCATTTCTCAGCCAGTTTTGCACTTCTCTAACCATTTTTAAGCTGGTTTTTGTCTTTTTCTACCCATTTTTTCCGTATTTTACATTTTTCAGCCATTTTTGGCCATTTCTAACCCTCTTTAAGCCATTTTTAACCCACTTCAAGCCATCTTTGTCATTTCTCAGCCAGTTTTGCACTTCTCTAACCATTTTTAAACTTGTTTTGTCCATTTCTGACCCATGCTTTGCTCATCTCTAACCCTTTTAAGCCAACTTTAACGACTTCGAAACCATTTTTGCCCACTTGCAACCTGTTTGAAGCCATATTTTTCCTTTTCCAACCCAGGTTTGCACACCTCTGACACTTCTGGGGACAATTTTGGCCGTACTAACCTGTTTTTGCACTTCTCTATCCTTTTGGAAGCCATTTTTGGCCATTTCTAACCCTCTTTAAGCCATTTTTAACCCACTTCAAGCCATCTTTGGTCATTTCTCAGCCAGTTTTGCACTTCTCTAACCATTTTTTAAGCTGGTTTTGTCCATTTCTGACCCATGTTTGCTCATCTCTAACCCTTTTAAGCCAACTTTGACGACTTCGAAACCATTTTTGCCCACTTGCAACCCGTTTGAAGCCATATTTTTCCTTTTCCAACCCAGGTTTGCACACCTCTGACACTTCTGGGGCCAATTTTGGCCGTAACTAACCTGTTTTTTGCACTTCTCTATCCCTTTTGGAAGCCATTTTTGGCCATTTCTAACCCTCTTTAAGCCATTTTTAACCCACTTCAAGCCATCTTTGGTCATTTCTCAGCCAGTTTTGCACTTCTCTAACCATTTTTAAGCTGGTTTTTGTCTTTTCTTACCCATTTTTTTACCGTATTTTACATGTTTTCAGCCGTTTTTGGCCATTTCTAACCCTCATTAAGCCATTTTTAACCCACTTCAAGCCATCTTTCGTCATTTCTCAGCCAGTTTTGCACTTCTCTAACCATTTTTAAACTTGTTTTGTCCATTTCTGACCCATGCTTGCTCATCTCTAACCCTTTTAAGCCAACTTTAACGACTTCGAAACCATTTTTGCCCACTTGCAACCTGTTTGAAGCCATATTTTTCCTTTTCCAACCCAGGTTTGCACACCTCTGACACTTCTGGGGACAATTTTGGCCGTAACTAACCTGTTTTTTTGCACTTCTCTATCCCTTTTGAAGAAGCCATTTTTTGCCATTTCTAACCCTCTTTAAGCCATTTTTAACCCACTTCAAGCCATCTTTGGTCATTTCTCAGCCAGTTTTGCACTTCTCTAACCATTTTAAGCTGGTTTTGTCCATTTCTGACCCATGTTTGCTCATCTCTAACCCTTTTAAGCCAACTTTAACGACTTCGAAACCATTTTTGCCCACTTGCAACCTGTTTGAAGCCATTTTTTTCCTTTTCCAACCCGGTTTGCACACCTCTGACACTTCTGGGGCCAATTTTGGCCGTGACTAACCCGTTTTTTGTAATTTTTTTCTTCTCTATCCCTTTGGAAGCCATTTTTGGCCATTTCTAACCCTCTTTAAGCCATTTTTAACCCACTTCAAGCCATCTTTGGTCATTTCTCAGCCAGTTTTGCACTTCTCTAACCATTTTTAAGCTGGTTTTTGTCTTTTCTTACCCATTTTTTTACCGTATTTTACATGTTTTCAGCCGTTTTTGGCCATTTCTAACCCTCATTAAGCCATTTTTAACCCACTTCAAGCCATCTTTCGTCATTTCTCAGCCAGTTTTGCACTTCTCTAACCATTTTAAACTTGTTTTGTCCATTTCTGACCCATGCTTTGCTCATCTCTAACCCTTTTAAGCCAACTTTAACGACTTCGAAACCATTTTTGCCCACTTGCAACCTGTTTGAAGCCATATTTTTTCCTTTTCCAACCCAGGTTTGCACACCTCTGACACTTCTGGGGACAATTTTGGCCGTACTAACCTGTTTTTTGCACTTCTCTATCCCTTTTGGAAGCCATTTTTGGCCATTTCTAACCCTCTTTAAGCCATTTTTAACCCACTTCAAGCCATCTTTGGTCATTTCTCAGCCAGTTTTGCACTTCTCTAACCATTTTTAAGCTGGTTTTGTCCATTTCTGACCCATGTTTGCTCATCTCTAACCCTTTTAAGCCAACTTTAACGACTTCGAAACCATTTTTTGCCCACTTGCAACCTGTTTGAAGCCATATTTTTCCTTTTCCAACCCGGGTTTGCACACCTCTGACACTTCTGGGGCCAATTTTGGCCGTGACTAACCCGTTTTTGTACTTCTCTATCCCTTTGGAAGCCATTTTTGGCCATTTCTAACCCTCTTTAAGCCATTTTTAACCCACTTCAAGCCATCTTTGGTCATTTCTCAGCCAGTTTTGCACTTCTCTAACCATTTTTAAGCTGGTTTTGTCCATTTCTGACCCATGTTTGCTCATCTCTAACCCTTTTAAGCCAACTTTGATGACTTCGAAACCATTTTTGCCCACTTGCAACCCGTTTGAAGCCATATTTTTCCTTTTCCAACCCGGGTTTGCACACCTCTGACACTTCTGGGGCCAATTTTGGCCGTAACTACCCGTTTTTGCACTTCTCTATCCCTTTTGGAAGCCATTTTTGGCCATTTCTAACCCTCTTTAAGCCATTTTTAACCCACTTCAAGCCATCTTTGGTCATTTCTCAGCCAGTTTTGCACTTCTCTAACCATTTTTAAGCTGGTTTTTGTCTTTTCTTACCCATTTTTTTACCCATATTTTACATGTTTTCAGCCGTTTTTGGCCATTTCTAACCCTCATTAAGCCATTTTTAACCCACTTCAAGCCATCTTTCGTCATTTCTCAGCCAGTTTTGCACTTCTCTAACCATTTTTAAACTTGTTTTGTCCATTTCTGACCCATGCTTGCTCATCTCTAACCCTTTTAAGCCAACTTTAACGACTTCGAAACCATTTTTGCCCACTTGCAACCTGTTTGAAGCCATATTTTTCCTTTTCCAACCCAGGTTTGCACACCTCTGACACTTCTGGGGACAATTTTGGCCGTAACTAACCTGTTTTTTTGCACTTCTCTATCCCTTTTGGAAGCCATTTTTTGCCATTTCTTACCCTCTTTAAGCCATTTTTAACCCACTTCAAGCCACCTTTCGTCATTTCTCAGCCAATTTTGCACTTCTCTAACCATTTTTAAGCTGGTTTTGTCCATTTCTGACCCATGTTTGCTCATCTCTAACCCTTTTAAGCCAACTTTGAACGACTTCGAAACCATTTTTGCCCACTTGCAACCTGTTTGAAGCCATATTTTTCCTTTTCCAACCCGGGTTTGCACACCTCTGACACTTCTGGGGCCAATTTTGGCCGTGACTAACCTGTTTTGTACTTCTCTATCCCTTTGGAAGCCATTTTTGGCCATTTCTAACCTCTTTAAAGCCATTTTTAACCCACTTCAAGCCATCTTTGGTCATTTCTCAGCCAGTTTTGCACTTCTCTAACCATTTTTAAGCTGGTTTTTGTCTTTTCTTACCCATTTTTTTACCGTATTTTACATGTTTTCAGCCGTTTTTGGCCATTTCTAACCCTCATTAAGCCATTTTTAACCCACTTCAAGCCATCTTTCGGTCATTTCTCAGCCAGTTTTTGCACTTCTCTAACCATTTTTAACTTGTTTTGTCCATTTCTGACCCATGCTTGCTCATCTCTAACCCTTTTTAAGCCAACTTTAACGACTTCGAAACCATTTTTTGCCCACTTGCAACCTGTTTGAAGCCATATTTTTCCTTTTCCAACCCAGGTTTGCACACCTCTGACACTTCTGGGGAATTTTGGCCGTAACTAACCTGTTTTTGCACTTCTCTATCCCTTTTGGAAGCCATTTTGGCCATTTCTTACCCTCTTTAAGCCATTTTTAACCCACTTCAAGCCATCTTTGGTCATTTCTCAGCCAGTTTTGCACTTCTCTAACCATTTTTAAGCTGGTTTTGTCCATTTCTGACCCATGTTTGCTCATCTCTAACCCTTTTAAGCCAACTTTAACAACTTCGAAACCATTTTTGCCCACTTGCAACCTGTTTGAAGCCATATTTTTCCTTTTCCAACCCGGGTTTGCACACCTCTGACACTTCTGGGGCCATTTTGGCCGTGACTAACCCGTTTTTGTACTTCTCTATCCCTTTGGAAGCCATTTTTGGCCATTTCTAACCCTCTTTAAGCCATTTTTAACCCACTTCAAGCCATCTTTGGTCATTTCTCAGCCAGTTTTGCACTTCTCTAACCATTTTTAAGCTGGTTTTTGTCTTTTCTTACCCATTTTTTTACCGTATTTTACATGTTTTCAGCCGTTTTTGGCCATTTCTAACCCTCATTAAGCCATTTTTAACCCACTTCAAGCCATCTTTGGTCATTTCTCAGCCAGTTTTGCACTTCTCTAACCATTTTTAACTTGTTTTGTCCATTTCTGACCCATGCTTGCTCATCTCTAACCCTTTTAAGCCAACTTTAACGACTTCGAAACCATTTTTGGCCCACTTGCAACCTGTTTGAAGCCATATTTTTCCTTTTCCACCCAGGTTTGCACACCTCTGACACTTCTGGGGACAATTTTGGCCGTAACTACCTGTTTTTGCACTTCTCTATCCCTTTTGGAAGCCATTTTTTGCCATTTCTTACCCTCTTTAAGCCATTTTTAACCCACTTCAAGCCATCTTTGGTCATTTCTCAGCCAGTTTTGCACTTCTCTAACCATTTTTAAGCTGGTTTTGTCCATTTCTAACCCATGTTTGCTCATCTCTAACCCTTTTAAGCCAACTTTAACAACTTCGAAACCATTTTTGCCCACTTGCAACCTGTTTGAAGCCATATTTTTCCTTTTCCAACCCGGTTTGCACACCTCTGACACTTCTGGGCCAATTTTGGCCGTGACTAACCCGTTTTTGTACTTCTCTATCCCTTTGGAAGCCATTTTTGGCCATTTCTAACCCTCTTTAAGCCATTTTTAACCCACTTCAAGCCATCTTTGGTCATTTCTCAGCCAGTTTTGCACTTCTCTAACCATTTTTAAGCTGGTTTTGTCCATTTCTGACCCATGTTTGCTCATCTCTAACCCTTTTAAGCCAACTTTGACGACTTCGAAACCATTTTTGCCCACTTGCAACCTGTTTGAAGCCATATTTTTCCTTTTCCAACCAGGTTTGCACACCTCTGACACTTCTGGGGCCAATTTTGGCCGTAACTAACCGTTTTTGCACTTCTCTATCCCTTTGGAAGCCATTTTTGGCCATTTCTAACCCTCTTTAAGCCATTTTTAACCCACTTCAAGCCATCTTTGGTCATTTCTCAGCCAGTTTTGCACTTCTCTAACCATTTTTAAGCTGTTTTTGTCTTTTCTTACCCATTTTTTTTACCGTATTTTACATGTTTTCAGCCGTTTTTGGCCATTTCTAACCCTCATTAAGCCATTTTTAACCCACTTCAAGCCATCTTTCGTCATTTCTCAGCCAGTTTTGCACTTCTCTAACCATTTTTAAACTTGTTTTGTCCATTTCTGACCCATGTTTGCTCATCTCTAACCCTTTTAAGCCAACTTTAACAACTTCGAAACCATTTTTGCCCACTTGCAACCTGTTTGAAGCCATATTTTTCCTTTTCCAACCCAGGTTTGCACACCTCTGACACTTCTGGGGACAATTTTGGCCGTAACTAACCTGTTTTTGCACTTCTCTATCCCTTTTGGAAGCCATTTTTGGCCATTTCTTACCCTCTTTAAGCCATTTTTAACCCACTTCAAGCCATCTTTGGTCATTTCTCAGCCAGTTTTGCACTTCTCTAACCATTTTTAAGCTGGTTTTGTCCATTTCTAACCCATGTTTGCTCATCTCTAACCCTTTTAAGCCAACTTAAACGACTTCGAAACCATTTTTGCCCACTTGCAACCTGTTTGAAGCCATATTTTTCCTTTTCCAACCCGGGTTTGCACACCTCTGACACTTCTGGGGCCAATTTTGGCCGTGACTAACCGTTTTTGTACTTCTCTATCCCTTTGGAAGCCATTTTTGGCCATTTCTAACCCTCTTTAAGCCATTTTTAACCCACTTCAAGCCATCTTTGGTCATTTCTCAGCCAGTTTTGCACTTCTCTAACCATTTTTAAGCTGGTTTTTGTCTTTTCTTACCCATTTTTTTACCGTATTTTACATGTTTTCAGCCGTTTTTGGCCATTTCTAACCCTCATTAAGCCATTTTTAACCCACTTCAAGCCATCTTTCGTCATTTCTCAGCCAGTTTTGCACTTCTCTAACCATTTTTAAACTTGTTTTGTCCATTTCTGACCCATGCTTGCTCATCTCTAACCCTTTTAAGCCAACTTTAACGACTTCGAAACCATTTTTGCCCACTTGCAACCTGTTTGAAGCCATATTTTTCCTTTTCCAACCCAGGTTTGCACACCTCTGACACTTCTGGGGACAATTTTGGCCGTAACTAACCTGTTTTTTGCACTTCTCTATCCCTTTTGGAAGCCATTTTTTGCCATTTCTTACCCTCTTTAAGCCATTTTTAACCCACTTCAAGCCATCTTTGGTCATTTCTCAGCCAGTTTTGCACTTCTCTAACCATTTTTAAGCTGGTTTTGTCCATTTCTAACCCATGTTTGCTCATCTCTAACCCTTTTAAGCCAACTTTAACGACTTCGAAACCATTTTTGCCCACTTGCAACCTGTTTGAAGCCATATTTTTCCTTTTCCAACCCGGGTTTGCACACCTCTGACACTTCTGGGGCCAATTTTGGCCGTGACTAACCCGTTTTTGTACTTCTCTATCCCTTTGGAAGCCATTTTTGGCCATTTCTAACCCTCTTTAAGCCATTTTTAACCCACTTCAAGCCATCTTTGGTCATTTCTCAGCCAGTTTTGCACTTCTCTAACCATTTTTAAGCTGGTTTTGTCCATTTCTGACCCATGTTTGCTCATCTCTAACCCTTTTAAGCCAACTTTGACGACTTCGAAACCATTTTTGCCCACTTGCAACCTGTTTGAAGCCATATTTTTCCTTTTCCAACCCAGGTTTGCACACCTCTGACACTTCTGGGCCAATTTTGGCCGTGACTAACCCGTTTTTGCACTTCTCTATCCCTTTGGAAGCCATTTTTGGCCATTTCTAACCCTCTTTAAGCCATTTTTAACCCACTTCAAGCCATCTTTGGTCATTTCTCAGCCAGTTTTGCACTTCTCTAACCATTTTTAAGCTGGTTTTGGTCTTTTCTTACCCATTTTTTTTACCGTATTTTACATGTTTTTCAGCCGTTTTTGGCCATTTCTAACCCTCATTAAGCCATTTTTAACCACTTCAAGCCATCTTTCGTCATTTCTCAGCCAGTTTTGCACTTCTCTAACCATTTTTAAACTTGTTTTGTCCATTTCTGACCCATGCTTGCTCATCTCTAACCCTTTTAAGCCAACTTTAACGACTTCGAAACCATTTTTGCCCACTTGCAACCTGTTTGAAGCCATATTTTTCCTTTTCCAACCCAGGTTTGCACACCTCTGACACTTCTGGGGCAATTTTGGCCGTAACTAACCTGTTTTTTGCACTTCTCTATCCCTTTTGGAAGCCATTTTTTGCCATTTCTAACCCTCTTTAAGCCATTTTTAACCCACTTCAAGCCATCTTTGGTCATTTCTCAGCCAGTTTTGCACTTCTCTAACCATTTTTAAGCTGGTTTTGTCCATTTCTGACCCATGTTTGCTCATCTCTAACCCTTTTAAGCCAACTTTGACGACTTCGAAACCATTTTTGCCCACTTGCAACCTGTTTGAAGCCATATTTTTCCTTTTCCAACCCAGGTTTGCACACCTCTGACACTTCTGGGGCCAATTTTGGCCGTAACTAACCTGTTTTTGCACTTCTCTATCCCTTTGGAAGCCATTTTTGGCCATTTCTAACCCTCTTTAAGCCATTTTTAACCCACTTCAAGCCATCTTTGGTCATTTCTCAGCCAGTTTTGCACTTCTCTAACCATTTTTAAGCTGGTTTTTGTCTTTTCTTACCCATTTTTTACCGTATTTTACATGTTTTCAGCCGTTTTTGGCCATTTCTAACCCTCATTAAGCCATTTTTAACCCACTTCAAGCCATCTTTCGTCATTTCTCAGCCAGTTTTGCACTTCTCTAACCATTTTTAATCTTGTTTTGTCCATTTCTGACCCATGCTTGCTCATCTCTAACCCTTTTAAGCCAACTTTAACGACTTCGAAACCATTTTTGCCCACTTGCAACCTGTTTGAAGCCATATTTTTCCTTTTCCAACCAGGTTTGCACACCTCTGACACTTCTGGGGCCAATTTTGGCCGTAACTAACCTGTTTTTTGCACTTCTCTATCCTTTTGGAAGCCATTTTTGGCCATTTCTAACCCTCTTTAAGCCATTTTTAACCCACTTCAAGCCATCTTTGGTCATTTCTCAGCCAGTTTTGCACTTCTCTAACCATTTTTAAGCTGGTTTTGTCCATTTCTGACCCATGTTTGCTCATCTCTAACCCTTTTAAGCCAACTTTAACGACTTCGAAACCATTTTTGCCCACTTGCAACCTGTTTGAAGCCATATTTTTCCTTTTCCAACCCGGGTTTGCACACCTCTGACACTTCTGGGGCCAATTTTGGCCGTGACTAACCCTTTTTTGTACTTCTCTATCCCTTTGGAAGCCATTTTTGGCCATTTCTAACCTCTTTAAGCCATTTTTAACCCACTTCAAGCCATCTTTGGTCATTTCTCAGCCAGTTTTGCACTTCTCTAACCATTTTTAAGCTGGTTTTTGTCTTTTCTTACCCATTTTTTTACCGTATTTTACATGTTTTCAGCCGTTTTTGGCCATTTCTAACCCTCATTAAGCCATTTTTAACCCACTTCAAGCCATCTTTGGTCATTTCTCAGCCAGTTTTGCACTTCTCTAACCATTTTTAAACTTGTTTTGTCCATTTCTGACCCATGCTTGCTCATCTCTAACCCTTTTAAGCCAACTTTAACGACTTCGAAACCATTTTTGCCCACTTGCAACCTGTTTGAAGCCATATTTTTCCTTTTCCAACCCAGGTTTGCACACCTCTGACACTTCTGGGACAATTTTGGCCGTAACTAACCTGTTTTTGCACTTCTCTATCCCTTTTGGAAGCCATTTTTGGCCATTTCTACCCTCTTTAAGCCATTTTTAACCCACTTCAAGCCATCTTTGGTCATTTCTCAGCCAGTTTTGCACTTCTCTAACCATTTTTAAGCTGGTTTTGTCCATTTCTAACCCATGTTTGCTCATCTCTAACCCTTTTAAGCCAACTTTAACGACTTCGAAACCATTTTTGCCCACTTGCAACCTGTTTGAAGCCATATTTTTCCTTTTCCAACCCGGTTTGCACACCTCTGACACTTCTGGGGCCAATTTTGGCCGTGACTAACCCGTTTTTGTACTTCTGTATCCCTTTGGAAGCCATTTTTGGCCATTTCTAACCCTCTTTAAGCCATTTTTAACCCACTTCAAGCCATCTTTGGTCATTTCTCAGCCAGTTTTGCACTTCTCTAACCATTTTTAAGCTGGTTTTGTCCATTTCTGACCCATGTTTGCTCATCTCTAACCCTTTTAAGCCAACTTTGACGACTTCGAAACCATTTTTGCCCACTTGCAACCTGTTTGAAGCCATATTTTTCCTTTTCCAACCCGGGTTTGCACACCTCTGACACTTCTGGGGCCAATTTTGGCCGTGACTAACCTTTTTTTGCACTTCTCTATCCCTTTGGAAGCCATTTTTGGCCATTTCTAACCCTCTTTAAGCCATTTTTAACCCACTTCAAGCCATCTTTGGTCATTTCTCAGCCAGTTTTGCACTTCTCTAACCATTTTTAAGCTGGTTTTTTGTCTTTTCTTACCCATTTTTTTACCGTATTTTACATGTTTTCAGCCGTTTTTGGCCATTTCTAACCCTCATTAAGCCATTTTTAACCCACTTCAAGCCATCTTTCGTCATTTCTCAGCCAGTTTTGCACTTCTCTAACCATTTTTAAACTTGGTTTTGTCCATTTCTGACCCATGCTTTGCTCATCTCTAACCCTTTTAAGCCAACTTTAACGACTTCGAAACCATTTTTGCCCACTTGCAACCTGTTTGAAGCCATATTTTTCCTTTTCCAACCCAGGTTTGCACACCTCTGACACTTCTGGGGACAATTTTGGCCGTAACTAACCTGTTTTTTTGCACTTCTCTATCCCTTTTGGAAGCCATTTTTGGCCATTTCTTACCCTCTTTAAGCCATTTTTAACCCACTTCAAGCCATCTTTGGTCATTTCTCAGCCAGTTTTGCACTTCTCTAACCATTTTTAAGCTGGTTTTGTCCATTTCTGACCCATGTTTGCTCATCTCTAACCCTTTTAAGCCAACTTTAACGACTTCGAAACCATTTTTGCCCACTTGCAACCTGTTTGAAGCCATATTTTTCCTTTTCCAACCCGGGTTTGCACACCTCTGACACTTCTGGGGCCAATTTTGGCCGTGACTAACCCGTTTTTGTACTTCTCTATCCCTTTGGAAGCCATTTTTGGCCATTTCTAACCCTCTTTAAGCCATTTTTAACCCACTTCAAGCCATCTTTGGTCATTTCTCAGCCAGTTTTGCACTTCTCTAACCATTTTTAAGCTGGTTTTTGTCTTTTCTTACCCATTTTTTTACCGTATTTTACATGTTTTCAGCCGTTTTTGGCCATTTCTAACCCTCATTAAGCCATTTTTAACCCACTTCAAGCCATCTTTCGTCATTTCTCAGCCAGTTTTGCACTTCTCTAACCATTTTTAAACTTGTTTTGTCCATTTCTGACCCATGCTTGCTCATCTCTAACCCTTTTAAGCCAACTTTAACGACTTCAAAACCATTTTTGCCCACTTGCAACCTGTTTGAAGCCATATTTTTCCTTTTCCAACCCAGGTTTGCACACCTCTGACACTTCTGGGGACAATTTTGGCCGTAACTAACCTGTTTTTTGCACTTCTCTATCCCTTTTGGAAGCCATTTTTGGCCATTTCTTACCCTCTTTAAGCCATTTTTAACCCACTTCAAGCCATCTTTGGTCATTTCTCAGCCAGTTTTGCACTTCTCTAACCATTTTTAAGCTGGTTTTGTCCATTTCTAACCCATGTTTGCTCATCTCTAACCCTTTTAAGCCAACTTTAACGACTTCGAAACCATTTTTGCCCACTTGCAACCTGTTTGAAGCCATATTTTTCCTTTTCCAACCCGGGTTTGCACACCTCTGACACTTCTGGGGCCAATTTTGGCCGTGACTAACCCGTTTTTGTACTTCTCTATCCCTTTGGAAGCCATTTTTGGCCATTTCTAACCCTCTTTAAGCCATTTTTAACCCACTTCAAGCCATCTTTGGTCATTTCTCAGCCAGTTTTGCACTTCTCTAACCATTTTTAAGCTGGTTTTGTCCATTTCTGACCCATGTTTGCTCATCTCTAACCCTTTTAAGCCAACTTTGACGACTTCGAAACCATTTTTGCCCACTTGCAACCTGTTTGAAGCCATATTTTTCCTTTTCCAACCCAGGTTTGCACACCTCTGACACTTCTGGGGCCAATTTTGGCCGTAACTAACCTGTTTTTGCACTTCTCTATCCCTTTGGAAGCCATTTTTGGCCATTTCTAACCCTCTTTAAGCCATTTTTAACCCACTTCAAGCCATCTTTGGTCATTTCTCAGCCAGTTTTGCACTTCTCTAACCATTTTTAAGCTGGTTTTTGTCTTTTCTTACCCATTTTTTTACCGTATTTTACATGTTTTCAGCCGTTTTTGGCCATTTCTAACCCTCATTAAGCCATTTTTAACCCACTTCAAGCCATCTTTCGTCATTTCTCAGCCAGTTTTGCACTTCTCTAACCATTTTTAAACTTGTTTTGTCCATTTCTGACCCATGCTTGCTCATCTCTAACCTTTTAAGCCAACTTTAACGACTTCGAAACCATTTTTGCCCACTTGCAACCTGTTTGAAGCCATATTTTTCCTTTTCCAACCCAGGTTTGCAC
The DNA here is from genome assembly GCF_012275295.1 of Melopsittacus undulatus. Lineage (NCBI taxonomy): Eukaryota > Metazoa > Chordata > Aves > Psittaciformes > Psittaculidae > Melopsittacus > Melopsittacus undulatus. The sequence continues at coordinate 20,485 of NW_022994198.1, forward strand.
ACCTCTGACACTTCTGGGGACAATTTTGGCCGTAACTAACCTGTTTTTGCACTTCTCTATCCCTTTTGGAAGCCATTTTTGGCCATTTCTACCCTCTTTAAGCCATTTTTAACCCACTTCAAGCCATCTTTGGTCATTTCTCAGCCAGTTTTGCACTTCTCTAACCATTTTTAAGCTGGTTTTGTCCATTTCTGACCCATGTTTGCTCATCTCTAACCCTTTTAAGCCAACTTTGACGACTTCGAAACCATTTTTGCCCACTTGCAACCTGTTTGAAGCCATATTTTTCCTTTTCCAACCCAGGTTTGCACACCTCTGACACTTCTGGGGCCAATTTTGGCCGTAACTAACCGTTTTTGCACTTCTCTATCCCTTTGGAAGCCATTTTTGGCCATTTCTAACCCTCTTTAAGCCATTTTTAACCCACTTCAAGCCATCTTTGGTCATTTCTCAGCCAGTTTTGCACTTCTCTAACCATTTTTAAGCTGGTTTTTGTCTTTTCTTACCCATTTTTTTTACCGTATTTTACATGTTTTCAGCCGTTTTTAGCCATTTCTAACCCTCATTAAGCCATTTTTAACCCACTTCAAGCCATCTTTCGTCATTTCTCAGCCAGTTTTGCACTTCTCTAACCATTTTTAAACTTGTTTTGTCCATTTCTGACCCATGCTTGCTCATCTCTAACCCTTTTAAGCCAACTTTAACGACTTCGAAACCATTTTTGCCCACTTGCAACCTGTTTGAAGCCATATTTTTCCTTTTCCAACCCAGGTTTGCACACCTCTGACACTTCTGGGGACAATTTTGGCCGTAACTAACCTGTTTTTGCACTTCTCTATCCCTTATCCCCTTTAAGCCATTTTTAACCCACTTCAAGCCATCTTTGGTCATTTCTCAGCCAGTTTTGCACTTCTCTAACCATTTTTAAGCTGGTTTTGTCCATTTCTGACCCATGTTTGCTCATCTCTAACCCTTTTAAGCCAACTTTAACGACTTCGAAACCATTTTTGCCCACTTGCAACCTGTTTGAAGCCATATTTTTCCTTTTCCAACCCGGGTTTGCACACCTCTGACACTTCTGGGGCCAATTTTGGCCGTGACTAACCCGTTTTTGCACTTCTCTATCCCTTTGGAAGCCATTTTTGGCCATTTCTAACCCTCTTTAAGCCATTTTTAACCCACTTCAAGCCATCTTTGGTCATTTCTCAGCCAGTTTTGCACTTCTCTAACCATTTTTAAGCTGGTTTTTGTCTTTTCTTACCCATTTTTTTACCGTATTTTACATGTTTTCAGCCGTTTTTGGCCATTTCTAACCCTCATTAAGCCATTTTTAACCCACTTCAAGCCATCTTTTCGTCATTTCTCAGCCAGTTTTGCACTTCTCTAACCATTTTTAAACTTGTTTTGTCCATTTCTGACCCATGCTTTGCTCATCTCTAACCCTTTTAAGCCAACTTTAACGACTTCGAAACCATTTTTGCCCACTTGCAACCTGTTTGAAGCCATATTTTTCCTTTTCCAACCCAGGTTTGCACACCTCTGACACTTCTGGGGACAATTTTGGCCGTAACTAACCTGTTTTTGCACTTCTCTATCCTTTTGGAAGCCATTTTTGGCCATTTCTAACCCTCTTTAAGCCATTTTTAACCCACTTCAAGCCATCTTTGGTCATTTCTCAGCCAGTTTTGCACTTCTCTAACCATTTTTAAGCTGGTTTTGTCCATTTCTGACCCATGTTTGCTCATCTCTAACCCTTTTAAGCCAACTTTGACGACTTCGAAACCATTTTTGCCCACTTGCAACCTGTTTGAAGCCATATTTTTCCTTTTCCAACCCAGGTTTGCACACCTCTGACACTTCTGGGGCCAATTTGGCCGTAACTAACCTGTTTTTTGCACTTCTCTATCCCTTTTGGAAGCCATTTTTGGCCATTTCTAACCCTCTTTAAGCCATTTTTAACCCACTTCAAGCCATCTTTGGTCATTTCTCAGCCAGTTTTGCACTTCTCTAACCATTTTTAAGCTGGTTTTTGTCTTTTCTTACCCATTTTTTTACCGTATTTTACATGTTTTCAGCCGTTTTTGGCCATTTCTAACCCTCATTAAGCCATTTTTAACCCACTTCAAGCCATCTTTCGTCATTTCTCAGCCAGTTTTGCACTTCTCTAACCATTTTTTAAACTTGTTTTGTCCATTTCTGACCCATGTTTGCTCATCTCTAACCCTTTTAAGCCAACTTTAACAACTTCGAAACCATTTTTGCCCACTTGCAACCTGTTTGAAGCCATATTTTTCCTTTTCCAACCCAGGTTTGCACACCTCTGACACTTCTGGGGACCAATTTTGGCCGTAACTAACCTGTTTTTGCACTTCTCTATCCCTTTTGGAAGCCATTTTTTGCCATTTCTTACCCTCTTTAAGCCATTTTTAACCCACTTCAAGCCATCTTTGGTCATTTCTCAGCCAGTTTTGCACTTCTCTAACCATTTTTAAGCTGGTTTTGTCCATTTCTGACCCATGTTTGCTCATCTCTAACCCTTTTAAGCCAACTTTGACGACTTCGAAACCATTTTTGCCCACTTGCAACCTGTTTGAAGCCATATTTTTCCTTTTCCAACCCAGGTTTGCACACCTCTGACACTTCTGGGGCCAATTTTGGCCGTAACTAACCTGTTTTTTGCACTTCTCTATCCCTTTGGAAGCCATTTTTGGCCATTTCTAACCCTCTTTAAGCCATTTTTAACCCACTTCAAGCCATCTTTGGTCATTTCTCAGCCAGTTTTGCACTTCTCTAACCATTTTTAAGCTGGTTTTTGTCTTTTCTTACCCATTTTTTTACCGTATTTTACATGTTTTCAGCCGTTTTTGGCCATTTCTAACCCTCATTAAGCCATTTTTAACCCACTTCAAGCCATCTTTCGTCATTTCTCAGCCAGTTTTGCACTTCTCTAACCATTTTTAAACTTGTTTTGTCCATTTCTGACCCATGCTTGCTCATCTCTAACCCTTTTAAGCCAACTTTAACGACTTCGAAACCATTTTTGCCCACTTGCAACCTGTTTGAAGCCATATTTTTCCTTTTCCAACCCAGGTTTGCACACCTCTGACACTTCTGGGGACAATTTTGGCCGTAACTAACCTGTTTTTGCACTTCTCTATCCCTTTTGGAAGCCATTTTTGGCCATTTCTAACCCTCTTTAAGCCATTTTTAACCCACTTCAAGCCATCTTTGGTCATTTCTCAGCCAGTTTTGCACTTCTCTAACCATTTTTAAGCTGGTTTTGTCCATTTCTGACCCATGTTTGCTCATCTCTAACCCTTTTAAGCCAACTTTGACGACTTCGAAACCATTTTTGCCCACTTGCAACCTGTTTGAAGCCATATTTTTCCTTTTCCAACCCGGGTTTGCACACCTCTGACACTTCTGGGGCCAATTTTGGCCGTTACTAACCTGTTTTTGCACTTCTCTATCCCTTTTGGAAGCCATTTTTGGCCATTTCTAACCCTCTTTAAGCCATTTTTAACCCACTTCAAGCCATCTTTGGTCATTTCTCAGCCAGTTTTGCACTTCTCTAACCATTTTTAAGCTGGTTTTGGTCTTTTCTTACCCATTTTTTTACCGTATTTTACATGTTTTCAGCCGTTTTTGGCCATTTCTAACCCTCATTAAGCCATTTTTAACCCACTTCAAGCCATCTTTCGTCATTTCTCAGCCAGTTTTGCACTTCTCTAACCATTTTTAACTTGTTTTGTCCATTTCTGACCCATGCTTTGCTCATCTCTAACCCTTTTAAGCCAACTTTAACGACTTCGAAACCATTTTTGCCCACTTGCAACCTGTTTGAAGCCATATTTTTCCTTTTCCAACCCAGGTTTGCACACCTCTGACACTTCTCTGGCCAATTTTGGCCGTAACTAACCTGTTTTTGCACTTCTCTATCCCTTTTGGAAGCCATTTTTTGCCATTTCTAACCCTCTTTAAGCCATTTTTAACCCACTTCAAGCCATCTTTGGTCATTTCTCAGCCAGTTTTGCACTTCTCTAACCATTTTTAAGCTGGTTTTGTCCATTTCTGACCCATGTTTGCTCATCTCTAACCCTTTTAAGCCACTTTGACGACTTCGAAACCATTTTTGCCCACTTGCAACCTGTTTGAAGCCATATTTTTCCTTTTCCAACCGGGTTTGCACACCTCTGACACTTCTGGGGCCAATTTTGGCCGTGACTAACCGTTTTTTGTACTTCTCTATCCCTTTGGAAGCCATTTTTGGCCATTTCTAACCCTCTTTAAGCCATTTTTAACCCACTTCAAGCCATCTTTGGTCATTTCTCAGCCAGTTTTGCACTTCTCTAACCATTTTTAAGCTGGTTTTTGTCTTTTCTTACCCATTTTTTTACCGTATTTTACATGTTTTCAGCCGTTTTTGGCCATTTCTAACCCTCATTAAGCCATTTTTAACCCACTTCAAGCCATCTTTCGTCATTTCTCAGCCAGTTTTGCACTTCTCTAACCATTTTTAAACTTGTTTTGTCCATTTCTGACCCATGCTTGCTCATCTCTAACCCTTTTAAGCCAACTTTAACGACTTCGAAACCATTTTTGCCCACTTGCAACCTGTTTGAAGCCATATTTTTCCTTTTCCAACCCAGGTTTGCACACCTCTGACACTTCTGGGGACAATTTTGGCCGTAACTAACCTGTTTTTTGCACTTCTCTATCCCTTTTGGAAGCCATTTTTGGCCATTTCTAACCCTCTTTAAGCCATTTTTAACCCACTTCAAGCCATCTTTGGTCATTTCTCAGCCAGTTTTGCACTTCTCTAACCATTTTTAAGCTGGTTTTGTCCATTTCTGACCCATGTTTGCTCATCTCTAACCCTTTTAAGCCAACTTTACGACTTCGAAACCATTTTTGCCCACTTGCAACCTGTTTGAAGCCATATTTTTCCTTTTCCAACCAGGTTTGCACACCTCTGACACTTCTGGGGCCAATTTTGGCCGTAACTAACCTGTTTTTGCACTTCTCTATCCCTTTTGGAAGCCATTTTTGGCCATTTCTAACCCTCTTTAAGCCATTTTTAACCCACTTCAAGCCATCTTTGGTCATTTCTCAGCCAGTTTTGCACTTCTCTAACCATTTTTAAGCTGGTTTTTGTCTTTTCTTACCCATTTTTTTACCGTATTTTACATGTTTTCAGCCGTTTTTGGCCATTTCTAACCCTCATTAAGCCTTTTTTAACCCACTTCAAGCCATCTTTCGTCATTTCTCAGGCAGTTTTGCACTTCTCTAACCATTTTTAAACTTGTTTTGTCCATTTCTGACCCATGTTTGCTCATCTCTAACCCTTTTAAGCCAACTTTAACGACTTCGAAACCATTTTTGCCCACTTGCAACCTGTTTGAAGCCATATTTTTCCTTTTCCAACCCAGGTTTGCACACCTCTGACACTTCTGGGGACAATTTTGGCCGTAACTAACCTGTTTTTTGCACTTCTCTATCCCTTTTGGAAGCCATTTTTGGCCATTTCTAACCCTCTTTAAGCCATTTTTAACCCACTTCAAGCCATCTTTGGTCATTTCTCAGCCAGTTTTGCACTTCTCTAACCATTTTTAAGCTGGTTTTGTCCATTTCTGACCCATGTTTGCTCATCTCTAACCCTTTTAAGCCAACTTTGACGACTTCGAAACCATTTTTGCCCACTTGCAACCTGTTTGAAGCCATATTTTTCCTTTTCCAACCCCGGTTTGCACACCTCTGACACTTCTGGGGCCAATTTTGGCCGTGACTAACCCGTTTTTGTACTTCTGTATCCCTTTGGAAGCCATTTTTGGCCATTTCTAACCCTCTTTAAGCCATTTTTAACCCACTTCAAGCCATCTTTGGTCATTTCTCAGCCAGTTTTGCACTTCTCTAACCATTTTTAAGCTGGTTTTTGTCTTTTCTTACCCATTTTTTTACCGTATTTTACATGTTTCAGCCGTTTTTGGCCATTTCTAACCCTCATTAAGCCATTTTTAACCCACTTCAAGCCATCTTTCGTCATTTCTCAGCCAGTTTTGCACTTCTCTAACCATTTTTAAACTTGTTTTGTCCATTTCTGACCCATGCTTGCTCATCTCTAACCCTTTTAAGCCAACTTTAACGACTTCGAAACCATTTTTGCCCACTTGCAACCTGTTTGAAGCCATATTTTTCCTTTTCCAACCCAGGTTTGCACACCTCTGACACTTCTGGGGACAATTTTGGCCGTAACTAACCTGTTTTTTGCACTTCTCTATCCCTTTTGGAAGCCATTTTTGGCCATTTCTAACCCTCTTTAAGCCATTTTTAACCCACTTCAAGCCATCTTTGGTCATTTCTCAGCCAGTTTTGCACTTCTCTAACCATTTTTAAGCTGGTTTTGTCCATTTCTGACCCATGTTTGCTCATCTCTAACCCTTTTAAGCCAACTTTGACGACTTCGAAACCATTTTTGCCCACTTGCAACCTGTTTGAAGCCATATTTTTCCTTTTCCAACCCAGGTTTGCACACCTCTGACACTTCTGGGGACAATTTTGGCCGTAACTAACCTGTTTTTGCACTTCTCTATCCCTTTTGGAAGCCATTTTTGGCCATTTCTAACCCTCTTTAAGCCATTTTTAACCCACTTCAAGCCATCTTTGGTAATTTCTCAGCCAGTTTTGCACTTCTCTAACCATTTTTAAGCTGGTTTTTGTCTTTTCTTACCCATTTTTTTTACCGTATTTTACATGTTTTCAGCCGTTTTTGGCCATTTCTAACCCTCATTAAGCCATTTTTAACCCACTTCAAGCCATCTTTCGTCATTTCTCAGCCAGTTTTGCACTTCTCTAACCATTTTTAAACTTTTTTTGTCCATTTCTGACCCATGCTTGCTCATCTCTAACCCTTTTAAGCCAACTTTAACGACTTCGAAACCATTTTTGCCCACTTGCAACCTGTTTGAAGCCATATTTTTCCTTTTCCAACCCAGGTTTGCACACCTCTGACACTTCTGGGGACAATTTTGGCCGTAACTAACCTGTTTTTGCACTTCTCTATCCCTTTTGGAAGCCATTTTTGGCCATTTCTAACCCTCTTTAAGCCATTTTTAACCCACTTCAAGCCATCTTTGGTCATTTCTCAGCCAGTTTTGCACTTCTCTAACCATTTTTAAGCTGGTTTTGTCCATTTCTGACCCATGTTTGCTCATCTCTAACCCTTTTAAGCCAACTTTGACGACTTCGAAACCATTTTTGCCCACTTGCAACCTGTTTGAAGCCATATTTTTTCTTTTCCCAACCCGGGTTTGCACACCTCTGACACTTCTGGGGCCAATTTTGGCCGTGACTAACCCGTTTTTGTACTTCTCTATCCCTTTGGAAGCCATTTTTGGCCATTTCTAACCCTCTTTAAGCCATTTTTAACCCACTTCAAGCCATCTTTGGTCATTTCTCAGCCAGTTTTGCACTTCTCTAACCATTTTTAAGCTGGTTTTTGTCTTTTCTTACCCATTTTTTTACCGTATTTTACATGTTTTCAGCCGTTTTTGGCCATTTCTAACCCTCATTAAGCCATTTTTAACCCACTTCAAGCCATCTTTCGTCATTTCTCAGCCAGTTTTGCACTTCTCTAACCATTTTTAAACTTGTTTTGTCCATTTCTGACCCATGTTGCTCATCTCTAACCCTTTTAAGCCAACTTTAACGACTTCGAAACCATTTTTGCCCACTTGCAACCTGTTTGAAGCCATATTTTTCCTTTTCCAACCCAGGTTTGCACACCTCTGACACTTCTGGGGACAATTTTGGCCGTAACTAACCTGTTTTTTTGCACTTCTCTATCCCTTTTGGAAGCCATTTTTGGCCATTTCTTACCCTCTTTAAGCCATTTTTAACCCACTTCAAGCCATCTTTGGTCATTTCTCAGCCAGTTTTGCACTTCTCTAACCATTTTTAAGCTGGTTTTGTCCATTTCTAACCCATGTTTGCTCATCTCTAACCCTTTTAAGCCAACTTTAACGACTTCGAAACCATTTTTGCCCACTTGCAACCTGTTTGAAGCCATATTTTTCCTTTTCCAACCCGGTTTTGCACACCTCTGACACTTCTGGGGCCAATTTTGGCCGTGACTAACCCGTTTTTGTACTTCTCTATCCCTTTGGAAGCCATTTTTGGCCATTTCTAACCCTCTTTAAGCCATTTTTAACCCACTTCAAGCCATCTTTGGTCATTTCTCAGCCAGTTTTGCACTTCTCTAACCATTTTTAAGCTGGTTTTTGTCTTTTCTTACCCATTTTTTAACCGTATTTTACATGTTTTCAGCCGTTTTTGGCCATTTCTAACCCTCATTAAGCCATTTTTAACCCACTTCAAGCCATCTTTGGTCATTTCTCAGCCAGTTTTGCACTTCTCTAACCATTTTTAAACTTGTTTTGTCCATTTCTGACCCATGCTTGCTCATCTCTAACCCTTTTAAGCCAACTTTAACGACTTCGAAACCATTTTTGCCCACTTGCAACCTGTTTGAAGCCATATTTTTCCTTTTCCAACCCAGGTTTGCACACCTCTGACACTTCTGGGGACAATTTTGGCCGTAACTAACCTGTTTTTGCACTTCTCTATCCCTTTTGGAAGCCATTTTTGGCCATTTCTAACCCTCTTTAAGCCATTTTTAACCCACTTCAAGCCATCTTTGGTCATTTCTCAGCCAGTTTTGCACTTCTCTAACCATTTTTAAGCTGGTTTTGTCCATTTCTAACCCATGTTTGCTCATCTCTAACCCTTTTAAGCCAACTTTAACGACTTCGAAACCATTTTTGCCCACTTGCAACCTGTTTGAAGCCATATTTTTCCTTTTCCAACCCGGGTTTGCACACCTCTGACACTTCTGGGCCAATTTTGGCCGTGACTACCCGTTTTTTGTACTTCTCTATCCCTTTGGAAGCCATTTTTGGCCATTTCTAACCCTCTTTAAGCCATTTTTAACCCACTTCAAGCCATCTTTGGTCATTTCTCAGCCAGTTTTGCACTTCTCTAACCATTTTTAAGCTGGTTTTGTCCATTTCTGACCCATGTTTGCTCATCTCTAACCCTTTTAAGCCAACTTTGACGACTTCGAAACCATTTTTGCCCACTTGCAACCTGTTTGAAGCCATATTTTTCCTTTTCCAACCCGGTTTGCACACCTCTGACACTTCTGGGGCCAATTTTGGCCGTAACTAACCTGTTTTTGCACTTCTCTATCCCTTTGGAAGCCATTTTTGGCCATTTCTAACCCTCTTTAAGCCATTTTTAACCCACTTCAAGCCATCTTTGGTCATTTCTCAGCCAGTTTTGCACTTCTCTAACCATTTTTAAGCTGGTTTTTGTCTTTTCTTACCCATTTTTTTACCGTATTTTACATGTTTTCAGCCGTTTTTGGCCATTTCTAACCCTCATTAAGCCATTTTTAACCCACTTCAAGCCATCTTTCGTCATTTCTCAGCCAGTTTTGCACTTCTCTAACCATTTTTAAACTTGTTTTGTCCATTTCTGACCCATGCTTGCTCATCTCTAACCCTTTTAAGCCAACTTTAACGACTTCGAAACCATTTTTGCCCACTTGCAACCTGTTTGAAGCCATATTTTTCCTTTTCCAACCCAGGTTTGCACACCTCTGACACTTCTGGGGACAATTTTGGCCGTAACTAACCTGTTTTTGCACTTCTCTATCCCTTTTGGAAGCCATTTTTGGCCATTTCTTACCCTCTTTAAGCCATTTTTAACCCACTTCAAGCCATCTTTGGTCATTTCTCAGCCAGTTTTGCACTTCTCTAACCATTTTTAAGCTGGTTTTGTCCATTTCTAACCCATGTTTGCTCATCTCTAACCCTTTTAAGCCAACTTTAACGACTTCGAAACCATTTTTGCCCACTTGCAACCTGTTTGAAGCCATATTTTTCCTTTTCCAACCCGGGTTTGCACACCTCTGACACTTCTGGGGCCAATTTTGGCCGTGACTAACCCGTTTTGTACTTCTGTATCCCTTTGGAAGCCATTTTTGGCCATTTCTAACCCTCTTTAAGCCATTTTTAACCCACTTCAAGCCATCTTTGGTCATTTCTCAGCCAGTTTTGCACTTCTCTAACCATTTTTAAGCTGGTTTTTGTCTTTTCTTACCCATTTTTTTTACCGTATTTTACATGTTTTCAGCCGTTTTTTGGCCATTTCTAACCCTCATTAAGCCATTTTTAACCCACTTCAAGCCATCTTTCGTCATTTCTCAGCCAGTTTTGCACTTCTCTAACCATTTTTAAACTTGTTTTGTCCATTTCTGACCCATGCTTGCTCATCTCTAACCCTTTTAAGCCAACTTTAACGACTTCGAAACCATTTTTGCCCACTTGCAACCTGTTTGAAGCCATATTTTTCCTTTTCCAACCCAGGTTTGCACACCTCTGACACTTCTGGGGACAATTTTGGCCGTAACTAACCTGTTTTTGCACTTCTCTATCCCTTTTGGAAGCCATTTTTGGCCATTTCTTACCCTCTTTAAGCCATTTTTAACCCACTTCAAGCCATCTTTGGTCATTTCTCCGCCAGTTTTGCACTTCTCTAACCATTTTTAAGCTGGTTTTGTCCATTTCTAACCCATGTTTGCTCATCTCTAACCCTTTTAAGCCAACTTTAACGACTTCGAAACCATTTTTGCCCACTTGCAACCTGTTTGAAGCCATATTTTTCCTTTTCCAACCCGGGTTTGCACACCTCTGACACTTCTGGGGCCAATTTTGGCCGTGACTAACCGTTTTTGTACTTCTCTATCCCTTTGGAAGCCATTTTTGGCCATTTCTAACCCTCTTTAAGCCATTTTTAACCCACTTCAAGCCATCTTTGGTCATTTCTCAGCCAGTTTTGCACTTCTCTAACCATTTTTAAGCTGGTTTTTTACATTTCTGACCCATGTTTGCTCATCTCTAACCCTTTTAAGCCAACTTTGACGACTTCGAAACCATTTTTGCCCACTTGCAACCTGTTTGAAGCCATATTTTTCCTTTTCCAACCCGGGTTTGCACACCTCTGACACTTCTGGGGCCAATTTTGGCCGTGACTAACCCGTTTTTGCACTTCTCTATCCCTTTGGAAGCCATTTTTGGCCATTTCTAACCCTCTTTAAGCCATTTTTAACCCACTTCAAGCCATCTTTGGTCATTTCTCAGCCAGTTTTGCACTTCTCTAACCATTTTTAAGCTGCTTTTTGTCTTTTCTTACCCATTTTTTTACCGTATTTTACATGTTTTCAGCCGTTTTTTGGCCATTTCTAACCCTCATTAAGCCATTTTTAACCCACTTCAAGCCATCTTTCGTCATTTCTCAGCCAGTTTTGCACTTCTCTAACCATTTTAAACTTGTTTTGTCCATTTCTGACCCATGCTTGCTCATCTCTAACCCTTTTAAGCCAACTTTAACGACTTCGAAACCATTTTTGCCCACTTGCAACCTGTTTGAAGCCATATTTTTCCTTTTCCAACCCAGGTTTGCACACCTCTGACACTTCTGGGGACAATTTTGGCCGTAACTAACCTGTTTTTGCACTTCTCTATCCCTTTTGGAAGCCATTTTTGGCCATTTCTTACCCTCTTTAAGCCATTTTTAACCCACTTCAAGCCATCTTTGGTCATTTCTCAGCCAGTTTTGCACTTCTCTAACCATTTTTAAGCTGGTTTTGTCCATTTCTGACCCATGTTTGCTCATCTCTAACCCTTTTAAGCCAACTTTAACGACTTCGAAACCATTTTTGCCCCTTGCAACCTGTTTGAAGCCATATTTTTCCTTTTTCCAACCCGGTTTTGCACACCTCTGACACTTTTGGGGCCAATTTTTGGCCGTGACTAACCCGTTTTTGACTTCTTCTGTATCCCTTTGGAAGCCATTTTTGGCCATTTCTAACCCTCTTTAAGCCATTTTTAACCCACTTCAAGCCATCTTTGGTCATTTTCTCAGCCATTTTTGCACTTCTCTAACCATTTTTAAGCTGGTTTTTGTCTTTTCTTACCCATTTTTTTACCGTATTTTACATGTTTTCAGCCATTTTTGGCCATTTCTAACCCTCATTAAGCCATTTTTAACCCACTTCAAGCCATCTTTCGTCATTTCTCAGCCAGTTTTGCACTTCTCTAACCATTTTAACTTGTTTTGTCCATTTCTGACCCATGCTTGCTCATCTCTAACCCTTTTAAGCCAACTTTAACGACTTCGAAACCATTTTTGCCCACTTGCAACCTGTTTGAAGCCATATTTTTCCTTTTCCAACCCAGGTTTGCACACCTCTGACACTCTGGGACAATTTTGGCCGTAACTAACCTGTTTTTGCACTTCTCTATCCCTTTGGAAGCCATTTTTGGCCATTTCTAACCCTCTTTAAGCCATTTTTAACCCACTTCAAGCCATCTTTGGTCATTTCTCAGCCAGTTTTGCACTTCTCTAACCATTTTTAAGCTGGTTTTTGTCTTTTCTTACCCATTTTTTTACCGTATTTTACATGTTTTCAGCCGTTTTTTGGCCATTTCTAACCCTCATTAAGCCATTTTTAACCCACTTCAAGCCATCTTTTCGTCATTTCTCAGCCAGTTTTGCACTTCTCTAACCATTTTTAAACTTGTTTTGTCCATTTCTGACCCATGCTTGCTCATCTCTAACCCTTTTAAGCCAACTTTAACGACTTCACTTCAAAACCATTTTTTGCCCACTTGCAACCTGTTTGAAGCCATATTTTTCCTTTTCCAACCCAGGTTTGCACACCTCTGACACTTCTGGGGACAATTTTGGCCGTAACTAACCTGTTTTTGCACTTCTCTATCCCTTTTGGAAGCCATTTTTGGCCATTTCTTACCCTCTTTAAGCCATTTTTAACCCACTTCAAGCCATCTTTGGTCATTTCTCAGCCAGTTTTGCACTTCTCTAACCATTTTTAAGCTGGTTTTGTCCATTTCTAACCCATGTTTGCTCATCTCTAACCCTTTTAAGCCAACTTTAACGACTTCGAAACCATTTTTGCCCACTTGCAACCTGTTTGAAGCCATATTTTTTCCTTTTCCAACCCGGGTTTGCACACCTCTGACACTTCTGGGGCCATTTTTGCCGTGACTAACCCGTTTTTGTACTTCTCTATCCCTTTGGAAGCCATTTTTGGCCATTTCTAACCCTCTTTAAGCCATTTTTAACCCACTTCAAGCCATCTTTGGTCATTTCTCAGCCAGTTTTGCACTTCTCTAACCATTTTTAAGCTGGTTTTGTCCATTTCTGACCCATGTTTGCTCATCTCTAACCCTTTTAAGCCAACTTTGACGACTTCGAAACCATTTTTGCCCACTTGCAACCTGTTTGAAGCCATATTTTTCCTTTTCCAACCCGGTTTGCACACCTCTGACACTTCTGGGGCCAATTTTGGCCGTAACTAACCCGTTTTTGTACTTCTCTATCCCTTTGGAAGCCATTTTTGGCCATTTCTAACCCTCTTTAAGCCATTTTTAACCCACTTCAAGCCATCTTTGGTCATTTCTCCAGCCAGTTTTGCACTTCTCTAACCATTTTTAAGCTGGTTTTTGTCTTTTCTTACCCATTTTTTTACCGTATTTTACATGTTTTCAGCCGTTTTTGGCCATTTCTAACCCTCATTAAGCCATTTTTAACCCACTTCAAGCCATCTTTGGTCATTTCTCAGCCAGTTTTTGCACTTCTCTAACCATTTTTAACTTGTTTTGTCCATTTCTGACCCATGCTTGCTCATCTCTAACCCTTTTAAGCCAACTTTAACGACTTCGAAACCATTTTTGCCCACTTGCAACCTGTTTGAAGCCATATTTTTCCTTTTCCAACCCAGGTTTGCACACCTCTGACACTTCTGGGGCCATTTTGGCCGTACTAACCTGTTTTTGCACTTCTCTATCCCTTTTGGAAGCCATTTTTGGCCATTTCTAACCCTCTTTAAGCCATTTTTAACCCACTTCAAGCCATCTTTGGTCATTTCTCAGCCAGTTTTGCACTTCTCTAACCATTTTTAAGCTGGTTTTTGTCCATTTCTGACCCATGTTTGCTCATCTCTAACCCTTTTAAGCCAACTTTGACGACTTCGAAACCATTTTTGCCCACTTGCAACCCGTTTGAAGCCATATTTTTCCTTTTCCAATTCAGGTTTGCACACCTCTGACACTTCTGGGGCCAATTTTGGCCGTACTAACCTGTTTTTGCACTTCTCTATCCCTTTTGGAAGCCATTTTTGGCCATTTCTAACCCTCTTTAAGCCATTTTTAACCCACTTCAAGCCATCTTTGGTCATTTCTCAGCCAGTTTTGCACTTCTCTAACCATTTTTAAGCTGGTTTTTGTCTTTTCTTACCCATTTTTTTACCGTATTTTTACATGTTTTCAGCCGTTTTTGGCCATTTCTAACCCTCATTAAGCCATTTTTAACCCACTTCAAGCCATCTTTCGTCATTTCTCAGCCAGTTTTGCACTTCTCTAACCATTTTTAAACTTGTTTTGTCCATTTCTGACCCATGCTTGCTCATCTCTAACCCTTTTAAGCCAACTTTAACGACTTCGAAACCATTTTTGCCCACTTGCAACCTGTTTGAAGCCATATTTTTTCTTTTCCAACCCAGGTTTGCACACCTCTGACACTTCTGGGGCCAATTTTGGCCGTAACTAACCTGTTTTTTGCACTTCTCTATCCCTTTTGGAAGCCATTTTTTGCCATTTCTTACCCTCTTTAAGCCATTTTTAACCCACTTCAAGCCATCTTTGGTCATTTCTCAGCCAGTTTTGCACTTCTCTAACCATTTTTAAGCTGGTTTTGTCCATTTCTAACCATGTTTGCTCATCTCTAACCCTTTTAAGCCAACTTTAACGACTTCGAAACCATTTTTGCCCACTTGCAACCTGTTTGAAGCCATATTTTTCCTTTCCAACCCGGGTTTGCACACCTCTGACACTTCTGGGGCCAATTTTGGCCGTGACTAACCCGTTTTTGTACTTCTCTATCCCTTTGGAAGCCATTTTTGGCCATTTCTAACCCTCTTTAAGCCATTTTTAACCCACTTCAAGCCATCTTTGGTCATTTCTCAGCCAGTTTTGCACTTCTCTAACCATTTTTAAGCTGCTTTTTGTCTTTTCTTACCCATTTTTTTTACCGTATTTTACATGTTTTCAGCCGTTTTTGGCCATTTCTAACCCTCATTAAGCCATTTTTAACCCACTTCAAGCCATCTTTCGTCATTTCTCAGGCAGTTTTGCACTTCTCTAACCATTTTTAAGCTTGTTTTGTCCATTTCTGACCCATGTTTGCTCATCTCTAACCCTTTTAAGCCAACTTTAACGACTTCGAAACCATTTTTGCCCACTTGCAACCTGTTTGAAGCCATATTTTTCCTTTTCCAACCAGGTTTGCACACCTCTGACACTTCTGGGGCAATTTTGGCCGTAACTAACCTGTTTTTTGCACTTCTCTATCCCTTTGGAAGCCATTTTTGGCCATTTCTAACCCTCTTTAAGCCATTTTTAACCCACTTCAAGCCATCTTTGGTCATTTCTCAGCCAGTTTTGCACTTCTCTAACCATTTTTAAGCTGGTTTTGTCCATTTCTAACCCATGTTTGCTCATCTCTAACCCTTTTAAGCCAACTTTAACGACTTCGAAACCATTTTTGCCCACTTGCAACCTGTTTGAAGCCATATTTTTCCTTTTCCAACCCCGGGTTTGCACACCTCTGACACTTCTGGGGCCAATTTTGGCCGTGACTAACCCGTTTTTGCACTTCTCTATCCCTTTGGAAGCCATTTTTTGGCCATTTCTAACCCTCTTTAAGCCATTTTTAACCCACTTCAAGCCATCTTTGGTCATTTCTCAGCCAGTTTTGCACTTCTCTAACCATTTTTAAGCTGGTTTTGTCCATTTCTGACCCATGTTTGCTCATCTCTAACCCTTTTAAGCCAACTTTGACGACTTCGAAACCATTTTTGCCCACTTGCAACCTGTTTGAAGCCATATTTTTCCTTTTCCAACCCGGGTTTGCACACCTCTGACACTTCTGGGCCAATTTTGGCCGTGACTAACCCGTTTTTTGTACTTCTCTATCCCTTTGGAAGCCATTTTTGGCCATTTCTAACCCTCTTTAAGCCATTTTTAACCCACTTCAAGCCATCTTTGGTCATTTCTCAGCCAGTTTTGCACTTCTCTAACCATTTTTAAGCTGCTTTTTGTCTTTTCTTACCCATTTTTTTACCGTATTTTACATGTTTTCAGCCGTTTTTGGCCATTTCTAACCCTCATTAAGCCATTTTTAACCCACTTCAAGCCATCTTTCGTCATTTCTCAGCCAGTTTTGCACTTCTCTAACCATTTTTAAACTTGTTTTGTCCATTTCTGACCCATGCTTGCTCATCTCTAACCCTTTTAAGCCAACTTTAACGACTTCGAAACCATTTTTGGCCCACTTGCAACCTGTTTGAAGCCATATTTTTCCTTTTCCAACCCAGGTTTGCACACCTCTGACACTTCTGGGGACATTTTTGGCCGTAACTAACCTGTTTTTTGCACTTCTCTATCCCTTTTGGAAGCCATTTTTGCCATTTCTTACCCTCTTTAAGCCATTTTTAACCCACTTCAAGCCATCTTTGGTCATTTCTCAGCCAGTTTTGCACTTCTCTAACCATTTTTAAGCTGGTTTTGTCCATTTCTGACCCATGTTTGCTCATCTCTAACCCTTTTAAGCCAACTTTGACGACTTCGAAACCATTTTTGCCCACTTGCAACCTGTTTGAAGCCATATTTTTCCTTTTCCAACCCGGGTTTGCACACCTCTGACACTTCTGGGGCCAATTTTGGCCGTGACTAACCCGTTTTTACTTCTCTATCCCTTTGGAAGCCTTTTTGGCCATTTCTTATAACCTAACCCTTTTAAGCCATTTTTAACCCACTTCAAGCCATCTTTGGTCATTTCTCAGCCAGTTTTGCACTTCTCTAACCATTTTTAAGCTGGTTTTTGTCTTTTCTTACCCATTTTTTTACTATTTTTACATGTTTTCAGCCGTTTTTGGCCATTTCTAACCCTCATTAAGCCATTTTTAACCCACTTCAAGCCATCTCTCGTCATTTCTCAGCCAGTTTTGCACTTCTCTAACCATTTTTAAACTTGTTTTGTCCATTTCTGACCCATGCTTGCTCATCTCTAACCCTTTTAAGCCAACTTTAACAACTTCGAAACCATTTTTGCCCACTTGCAACCTGTTTGAAGCCATATTTTTCCTTTCCAACCCAGGTTTGCACACCTCTGACACTTCTGGGGCCAATTTTGGCCGTAACTAACCTGTTTTTGCACTTCTCTATCCCTTTTGGAAGCCATTTTTGGCCATTTCTAACCCTCTTTAAGCCATTTTTAACCCACTTCAAGCCATCTTTGGTCATTTCTCTCAGCCAGTTTTGCACTTCTCTAACCATTTTTAAGCTGGTTTTGTCCATTTCTACCCATGTTTGCTCATCTCTAACCCTTTTAAGCCAACTTTAACGACTTCGAAACCATTTTTGCCCACTTGCAACCTGTTTGAAGCCATATTTTTCCTTTTCCAACCCGGGTTTGCACACCTCTGACACTTCTGGGGCCAATTTTGGCCGTGACTAACCCGTTTTTGTACTTCTCTATCCCTTTGGAAGCCATTTTTGGCCATTTCTAACCCTCTTTAAGCCATTTTTAACCCACTTCAAGCCATCTTTGGTCATTTCTCAGCCAGTTTTGCACTTCTCTAACCATTTTTAAGCTGGTTTTTGTCTTTTCTTACCATTTTTTTACCGTATTTTACATGTTTTCAGCCGTTTTTGGGCCATTTCTAACCCTCATTAAGCCATTTTTAACCACTTCAAGCCATCTTTCGTCATTTCTCAGCCAGTTTTGCACTTCTCTAACCATTTTAAACTTGTTTTGTCCATTTCTGACCCATGCTTGCTCATCTCTAACCCTTTTAAGCCAACTTTAACGACTTCGAAACCATTTTTGCCCACTTGCAACCTGTTTGAAGCCATATTTTTTCCTTTTCAACCCGGTTTGCACACCTCTGACACTTCTGGGGACAATTTTGGCCGTAACTAACCTGTTTTTTGCACTTCTCTATCCCTTTTGGAAGCCATTTTTTGGCCATTTCTAACCCTCTTTAAGCCATTTTTAACCCACTTCAAGCCATCTTTGGTCATTTCTCAGCCAGTTTTGCACTTCTCTAACCATTTTTAAGCTGGTTTTGTCCATTTCTACCCATGTTTGCTCATCTCTAACCCTTTTAAGCCAACTTTAACGACTTCGAAACCATTTTTGCCCACTTGCAACCTGTTTGAAGCCATATTTTTCCTTTTCCAACCCGGGTTTGCACACCTCTGACACTTCTGGGGCCAATTTTGGCCGTGACTAACCCGTTTTTTACTTCTCTATCCCTTTTGGAAGCCATTTTTGGCCATTTCTAACCCTCTTTAAGCCATTTTTAACCCACTTCAAGCCATCTTTGGTCATTTCTCAGCCAGTTTTGCACTTCTCTAACCATTTTTAAGCTGGTTTTGTCCATTTCTGACCCATGTTTGCTCATCTCTAACCTTTTAAGCCAACTTTGACGACTTCGAAACCATTTTTGCCCACTTGCAACCTGTTTGAAGCCATATTTTTCCTTTTCCAACCCGGGTTTGCACACCTCTGACACTTCTGGGGCCAATTTTGGCCGTGACTAACCCGTTTTTTGTACTTCTCTATCCCTTTGGAAGCCATTTTTGGCCATTTCTAACCCTCTTTAAGCCATTTTTAACCCACTTCAAGCCATCTTTGGTCATTTCTCAGCCAGTTTTGCACTTCTCTAACCATTTTTAAGCTGCTTTTTGTCTTTTCTTACCCATTTTTTTTACCGTATTTTACATGTTTTCAGCCGTTTTTGGCCATTTCTAACCCTCATTAAGCCATTTTTAACCCACTTCAAGCCATCTTTGTCATTTCTCAGCCAGTTTTGCACTTCTCTAACCATTTTTAACTTGTTTTGTCCATTTCTGACCCATGTTTGCTCATCTCTAACCCTTTTAAGCCAACT
Organism: Melopsittacus undulatus; assembly: GCF_012275295.1. Taxonomy (NCBI): domain Eukaryota; kingdom Metazoa; phylum Chordata; class Aves; order Psittaciformes; family Psittaculidae; genus Melopsittacus; species Melopsittacus undulatus. The sequence continues at coordinate 39,578 of NW_022994198.1, forward strand.
TTAACGACTTCGAAACCATTTTTGCCCACTTGCAACCTGTTTGAAGCCATATTTTTCCTTTTCCAACCCAGGTTTGCACACCTCTGACACTTCTGGGGCAATTTTGGCCGTAACTAACCTGTTTTTGCACTTCTCTATCCCTTTTGGAAGCCTTTTTTGCCATTTCTAACCCTCTTTAAGCCATTTTTAACCCACTTCAAGCCATCTTTGGTCATTTCTCAGCCAGTTTTGCACTTCTCTAACCATTTTTAAGCTGGTTTTGTCCATTTCTGACCCATGTTTGCTCATCTCTAACCCTTTTAAGCCAACTTTAACGACTTCGAAACCATTTTTGCCCACTTGCAACCTGTTTGAAGCCATATTTTTCCTTTTCCAACCCGGGTTTGCACACCTCTGACACTTCTGGGCCAATTTTGGCCGTAACTAACCTGTTTTTTGCACTTCTCTATCCCTTTGGAAGCCATTTTTGGCCATTTCTAACCCTCTTTAAGCCATTTTTAACCCACTTCAAGCCATCTTTGGTCATTTCTCAGCCAGTTTTGCACTTCTCTAACCATTTTTAAGCTGGTTTTTGTCTTTTCTTACCCATTTTTTTACCGTATTTTCATGTTTTCAGCCGTTTTTGGCCATTTCTAACCCTCATTAAGCCATTTTTAACCCACTTCAAGCCATCTTTCGTCATTTCTCAGCCAGTTTTGCACTTCTCTAACCATTTTTAAACTTGTTTTGTCCATTTCTGACCCATGCTTGCTCATCTCTAACCCTTTTAAGCCAACTTTAACGACTTCGAAACCATTTTTGCCCACTTGCAACCTGTTTGAAGCCATATTTTTCCTTTTCCAACCCAGGTTTGCACACCTCTGACACTTCTGGGGACAATTTTGGCCGTAACTAACCTGTTTTTGCACTTCTCTATCCCTTTTGGAAGCCATTTTTTGCCATTTCTAACCCTCTTTAAGCCATTTTTAACCCACTTCAAGCCATCTTTGGTCATTTCTCAGCCAGTTTTGCACTTCTCTAACCATTTTTAAGCTGGTTTTGTCCATTTCTAACCCATGTTTGCTCATCTCTAACCCTTTTAAGCCAACTTTAACGACTTCGAAACCATTTTTGCCCACTTGCAACCTGTTTGAAGCCATATTTTTCCTTTTCCAACCCGGGTTTGCACACCTCTGACACTTCTGGGCCAATTTTGGCCGTGACTAACCCGTTTTTGTACTTCTCTATCCCTTTGGAAGCCATTTTTGGCCATTTCTAACCCTCTTTAAGCCATTTTTAACCCACTTCAAGCCATCTTTGGTCATTTCTCAGCCAGTTTTGCACTTCTCTAACCATTTTTAAGCTGGTTTTGTCCATTTCTGACCCATGTTTGCTCATCTCTAACCCTTTTAAGCAACTTTGACGACTTCGAAACCATTTTTGCCCACTTGCAACCTGTTTGAAGCCATATTTTTCCTTTTCCATTCGGTTTGCACACCTCTGACACTTCTGGGCCAATTTTGGCCGTAACTAACCTTTTTTTGCACTTCTCTATCCCTTTGGAAGCCATTTTTGGCCATTTCTAACCCTCTTTAAGCCATTTTTAACCCACTTCAAGCCATCTTTGGTCATTTCTCAGCCAGTTTTGCACTTCTCTAACCATTTTTAAGCTGGTTTTTGTCTTTTCTTACCCATTTTTTTTACCGTATTTTACATGTTTTCAGCCGTTTTGGCCATTTCTAACCCTCATTAAGCCATTTTTAACCCACTTCAAGCCATCTTTCGTCATTTCTCAGCCATTTTTGCACTTCTCTAACCATTTTTAAACTTGTTTTGTCCATTTCTGACCCATGCTTGCTCATCTCTAACCCTTTTAAGACAACTTTAACGACTTCGAAACCATTTTTGCCCACTTGCAACCTGTTTGAAGCCATATTTTTTCCTTTTCCAACCCAGGTTTGCACACCTCTGACACTTCTGGGACAATTTTGGCCGTAACTAACCTGTTTTTTGCACTTCTCTATCCCTTTTGGAAGCCATTTTTTGCCATTTCTAACCCTCTTTAAGCCATTTTTAACCCACTTCAAGCCATCTTTGGTCATTTCTCAGCCAGTTTTGCACTTCTCTAACCATTTTTAAGCTGGTTTTGTCCATTTCTGACCCATGTTTGCTCATCTCTAACCCTTTTAAGCCAACTTTAACGACTTCGAAACCATTTTTGCCCACTTGCAACCTGTTTGAAGCCATATTTTTCCTTTTCCAACCCGGGTTTGCACACCTCTGACACTTCTGGGGCCAATTTTGGCCGTGACTACCCTTTTTTGTACTTCTCTATCCCTTTGGAAGCCATTTTTGGCCATTTCTAACCCTCTTTAAGCCATTTTTTAACCCACTTCAAGCCATCTTTGGTCATTTCTCAGCCAGTTTTGCACTTCTCTAACCATTTTTAAGCTGGTTTTTGTCTTTTCTTACCCATTTTTTTTACCGTATTTTACATGTTTTCAGCGTTTTTTTGGCCATTTCTAACCCTCATTAAGCCATTTTTAACCCACTTCAAGCCATCTTTTCGTCATTTCTCAGCCAGTTTTGCACTTCTCTAACCATTTTTAAACTTGTTTTGTCCATTTCTGACCCATGTTTGCTCATCTCTAACCCTTTTAAGCCAACTTTAACGACTTCGAAACCATTTTTGCCCACTTGCAACCTGTTTGAAGCCATATTTTTTCCTTTTCCAACCCAGGTTTGCACACCTCTGACACTTCTGGGGACATTTTGGCCGTAACTAACCTGTTTTTTTGCACTTCTCTATCCCTTTTGGAAGCCATTTTTTGCCATTTCTTACCCTCTTTAAGCCATTTTTAACCCACTTCAAGCCATCTTTGGTCATTTCTCAGCCAGTTTTGCACTTCTCTAACCATTTTTAAGCTGGTTTTGTCCATTTCTGACCCATGTTTGCTCATCTCTAACCCTTTTAAGCCACTTTAACGACTTCGAAACCATTTTTGCCCACTTGCAACCTGTTTGAAGCCATATTTTTCCTTTTCCAACCCGGGTTTGCACACCTCTGACACTTCTGGGGCCAATTTTGGCCGTGACTAACCCGTTTTTGTACTTCTCTATCCCTTTGGAAGCCATTTTTGGCCATTTCTAACCCTCTTTAAGCCATTTTTAACCCACTTCAAGCCATCTTTGGTCATTTCTCAGCCAGTTTTGCACTTCTCTAACCATTTTTAAGCTGGTTTTGTCCATTTCTGACCCATTTTGCTCATCTCTAACCCTTTTAAGCCAACTTTGACGACTTCGAAACCATTTTTGCCCACTTGCAACCTGTTTGAAGCCATATTTTTTCCTTTTCCAACCGGTTTGCACACCTCTGACACTTCTGGGGCCAATTTTGGCCGTAACTAACCCGTTTTTGCACTTCTCTATCCCTTTGGAAGCCATTTTTGGCCATTTCTAACCCTCTTTAAGCCATTTTTAACCACTTCAAGCCATCTTTGGTCATTTCTCAGCCAGTTTTGCACTTCTCTAACCATTTTTAAGCTGGTTTTTGTCTTTTCTTACCCATTTTTTTACCGTATTTTACATGTTTTCAGCCATTTTTGGCCATTTCTAACCCTCATTAAGCATTTTTAACCCACTTCAAGCCATCTTTGGTCATTTCTCAGCCAGTTTTGCACTTCTCTAACCATTTTTAAACTTGTTTTGTCCATTTCTGACCCATGCTTGCTCATCTCTAACCCTTTTAAGCCACTTTAACGACTTCGAAACCATTTTTGCCCACTTGCAACCTGTTTGAAGCCATATTTTTCCTTTTCCAACCAGGTTTTGCACACCTCTGACACTTCTGGGGACAATTTTGGCCGTAACTAACCTGTTTTTTGCACTTCTCTATCCCTTTTGGAAGCCATTTTTGGCCATTTCTAACCCTCTTTAAGCCATTTTTAACCCACTTCAAGCCATCTTTGGTCATTTCTCAGCCAGTTTTGCACTTCTCTAACCATTTTTAAGCTGGTTTTGTCCATTTCTGACCCATGTTTGCTCATCTCTAACCCTTTTAAGCCAACTTTAACGACTTCGAAACCATTTTTGCCCACTTGCAACCTGTTTGAAGCCATATTTTTCCTTTTCCAACCCGGTTTGCACACCTCTGACACTTCTGGGGCCAATTTTGGCCGTGACTAACCTGTTTTTGTACTTCTCTATCCCTTTGGAAGCCATTTTTGGCCATTTCTAACCCTCTTTAAGCCATTTTTAACCCACTTCAAGCCATCTTTGGTCATTTCTCAGCCAGTTTTGCACTTCTCTAACCATTTTTAAGCTGGTTTTGTCCATTTCTGACCCATGTTTGCTCATCTCTAACCCTTTTAAGCCAACTTTAAACGACTTCGAAACCATTTTTGCCCACTTGCAACCCGTTTGAAGCCATATTTTTCCTTTTCCAACCCAGGTTTGCACACCTCTGACACTTCTGGGGCAATTTTGGCCGTACTAACCTGTTTTTGCACTTCTCTATCCCTTTTGGAAGCCATTTTTGGCCATTTCTAACCCTCTTTAAGCCATTTTTAACCCACTTCAAGCCATCTTTGGTCATTTCTCAGCCAGTTTTGCACTTCTCTAACCATTTTTAAGCTGGTTTTTGTCTTTTCTTACCCATTTTTTTACCGTATTTTACATGTTTTCAGCCATTTTTTTTTGGCCATTTCTAACCCTCATTAAGCCATTTTTAACCCACTTCAAGCCATCTTTCGTCATTTCTCAGCCAGTTTTGCACTTCTCTAACCATTTTTAAACTTGTTTTTGTCCATTTCTGACCCATGCTTGCTCATCTCTAACCCTTTTAAGCCAACTTTAACGACTTCGAAACCATTTTTGCCCACTTGCAACCTGTTTGAAGCCATATTTTTTCTTTTCCAACCCAGGTTTGCACACCTCTGACACTTCTGGGGACAATTTTGGCCGTAACTAACCTGTTTTTTGCACTTCTCTATCCCTTTGGAAGCCATTTTTGCCATTTCTTACCCTCTTTAAGCCATTTTTAACCCACTTCAAGCCATCTTTGGTCATTTCTCAGCCAGTTTTGCACTTCTCTAACCATTTTTAAGCTGGTTTTTGTCCATTTCTAACCCATGTTTGCTCATCTCTAACCCTTTTAAGCCAACTTTAACGACTTCGAAACCATTTTTGCCCACTTGCAACCTGTTTGAAGCCATATTTTTTCCTTTTCCAACCCGGGTTTGCACACCTCTGACACTTCTGGGGCCAATTTTGGCCGTGACTAACCCGTTTTTTGTACTTCTCTATCCCTTTGGAAGCCATTTTTGGCCATTTCTAACCCTCTTTAAGCCATTTTTAAACCCACTTCAAGCCATCTTTGGTCATTTCTCAGCCAGTTTTGCACTTCTCTAACCATTTTTAAGCTGGTTTTTTGTCCATTTCTCTGACCCATGTTTGCTCATCTCTAACCCTTTTAAGCCAACTTTGACGACTTCGAACCATTTTTGCCCACTTGCAACCTGTTTGAAGCCATATTTTTTCCTTTTCCAACCCAGGTTTGCACACCTCTGACACTTCTGGGGCCAATTTTGGCCGTAACTAACCTGTTTTTTGCACTTCTCTATCCCTTTGGAATCCAATTTTTGGCCATTTCTAACCCTCTTTAAGCCATTTTTAACCCACTTCAAGCCATCTTTGGTCATTTCTCAGCCAGTTTTGCACTTCTCTAACCATTTTTAAGCTGGTTTTTGTCTTTTCTTACCCTTTTTTTTACCGTATTTTACATGTTTTCAGCCGTTTTTTGGCCATTTCTAACCCTCATTAAGCCATTTTTAACCCACTTCAAGCCATCTTTCGTCATTTCTCAGCCAGTTTTGCACTTCTCTAACCATTTTTAAACTGTTTTGTCCATTTCTGACCCATGCTTGCTCATCTCTAACCCTTTTAAGCCAACTTTAACGACTTCGAAACCATTTTTGCCCACTTGCAACCTGTTTGAAGCCATATTTTTCCTTTTCCAACCCAGGTTTGCACACCTCTGACACTTCTGGGGCCAATTTTGGCCGTAACTAACCTGTTTTTTTGCACTTCTCTATCCCTTTTGGAAGCCATTTTTGCCATTTCTAACCCTCTTTAAGCCATTTTTAACCCACTTCAAGCCATCTTTGGTCATTTCTCAGCCAGTTTTGCACTTCTCTAACCATTTTTAAGCTGGTTTTGTCCATTTCTACCCATGTTTGCTCATCTCTAACCCTTTTAAGCCAACTTTAACGACTTCGAAACCATTTTTGCCCACTTGCAACCTGTTTGAAGCCATATTTTTTCCTTTTCCAACCCAGTTTGCACACCTCTGACACTTCTGGGGCCAATTTTGGCCGTGAACTAACCCTTTTTTGCACTTCTCTATCCCTTTGGAAGCCATTTTTGGCCATTTCTAACCCTCTTTAAGCCATTTTTAACCCACTTCAAGCCATCTTTGGTCATTTCTCAGCCAGTTTTGCACTTCTCTAACCATTTTTAAGCTGGTTTTGTCCATTTCTGACCCATGTTTGCTCATCTCTAACCCTTTTAAGCCAACTTTGACGACTTCGAAACCATTTTTGCCCACTTGCAACCCGTTTGAAGCCATATTTTTCCTTTTCCAATTCAGGTTTGCACACCTCTGACACTTCTGGGGCCAATTTTGGCCGTACTAACCTGTTTTTTTGCACTTCTCTATCCTTTTGGAAGCCATTTTTGGCCATTTCTAACCCTCTTTAAGCCATTTTTAACCCACTTCAAGCCATCTTTGGTCATTTCTCAGCCAGTTTTGCACTTCTCTAACCATTTTTAAGCTGGTTTTTGTCTTTTCTTACCCATTTTTTACCGTATTTTACATGTTTTCAGCCATTTTTGGCCATTTCTAACCCTCATTAAGCCATTTTTAACCCACTTCAAGCCATCTTTGGTCATTTCTCAGCCAGTTTTGCACTTCTCTAACCATTTTTAAACTTGTTTTTGTCCATTTCTGACCCATGCTTTGCTCATCTCTAACCCTTTTAAGCCAACTTTAACGACTTCGAAACCATTTTTGCCCACTTGCAACCTGTTTGAAGCCATATTTTTCCTTTTCCAACCCAGGTTTGCACACCTCTGACACTTCTGGGGCCAATTTTGGCCGTAACTAACCTGTTTTTGCACTTCTCTATCCCTTTTGGAAGCCATTTTTTGCCATTTCTAACCCTCTTTAAGCCATTTTTAACCCACTTCAAGCCATCTTTGGTCATTTCTCAGCCAGTTTTGCACTTCTCTAACCATTTTTAAGCTGGTTTTGTCCATTTCTGACCATGTTTGCTCATCTCTAACCCTTTTAAGCCAACTTTGACGACTTCGAAACCATTTTTGCCCACTTGCAACCTGTTTGAAGCCATATTTTTCCTTTTCCAACCCGGTTTTGCACACCTCTGACACTTCTGGGGCAATTTTGGCCGTGACTACCCGTTTTTGTACTTCTCTATCCCTTTGGAAGCCATTTTTGGCCATTTCTAACCCTCTTTAAGCCATTTTTAACCCACTTCAAGCCATCTTTGGTCATTTCTCAGCCAGTTTTGCACTTCTCTAACCATTTTTAAGCTGGTTTTTGTCTTTTCTTACCCATTTTTTCCGTATTTTACATGTTTTCAGCCGTTTTTTGCCATTTCTAACCCTCATTAAGCCATTTTTAACCCACTTCAAGCCATCTTTGGTCATTTCTCAGCCAGTTTTGCACTTCTCTAACCATTTTTAAACTTGTTTTGTCCATTTCTGACCCATGTTTGCTCATCTCTAACCCTTTTAAGCCAACTTTAACGACTTCGAAACCATTTTTGCCCACTTGCAACCTGTTTGAAGCCATATTTTTCCTTTTCCAACCCGGGTTTGCACACCTCTGACACTTCTGGGGCCAATTTTGGCCGTAACTAACCTGTTTTTGTACTTCTCTATCCCTTTGGAAGCCATTTTTGGCCATTTCTAACCCTCTTTAAGCCATTTTTAACCCACTTCAAGCCATCTTTGGTCATTTCTCAGCCAGTTTTGCACTTCTCTAACCATTTTTAAGCTGGTTTTTGTCTTTTTCTTACCCATTTTTTTTACCGTATTTTACATGTTTTCAAGCCGTTTTTGGCCATTTCTAACCCTCATTAAGCCATTTTTAACCCACTTCAAGCCATCTTTGGTCATTTCTCAGCCAGTTTTGCACTTCTCTAACCATTTTTAAACTTGTTTTGTGCCATTTCTGACCCATGTTTGCTCATCTCTAACCCTTTAAGCCAACTTTAACGACTTCGAAACCATTTTTGCCCACTTGCAACCTGTTTGAAGCCATATTTTTTCCTTTTCCAACCCAGTTTTGCACACCTCTGACACTTCTGGGGACAATTTTTGGCCGTAACTAACCTGTTTTTTTGCACTTCTCTATCCCTTTTGGAAGCCATTTTTGGCCATTTCTAACCCTCTTTAAGCCATTTTTAACCCACTTCAAGCCATCTTTGTCATTTCTCAGCCAGTTTTGCACTTCTCTAACCATTTTTAAACTGGTTTTGTCCATTTCTGACCCATGCTTTGCTCATCTCTAACCCTTTTAAGCCAACTTTAACGACTTCGAAACCATTTTTGCCCACTTGCAACCTGTTTGAAGCCATATTTTTCCTTTTCCAACCAGGTTTGCACACCTCTGACACTTCTGGGGCCAATTTTGGCCGTAACTAACCTGTTTTTTTGCACTTCTCTATCCCTTTTGGAAGCCATTTTTTGCCATTTCTAACCCTCTTTAAGCCATTTTTAACCCACTTCAAGCCATCTTTGGTCATTTCTCAGCCAGTTTTGCACTTCTCTAACCATTTTTAAGCTGGTTTTGTCCATTTCTGACCCATGTTTGCTCATCTCTAACCCTTTTAAGCCAACTTTGACGACTTCGAAACCATTTTTGCCCACTTGCAACCCTTTGAAGCCATATTTTCCTTTTCCAACCCAGGTTTGCACACCTCTGACACTTCTGGGGCCAATTTTGGCCGTAACTAACCTGTTTTTTGCACTTCTCTATCCCTTTGGAAGCCATTTTTGGCCATTTCTAACCCTCTTTAAGCCATTTTTTAACCCACTTCAAGCCATCTTTGGTCATTTCTCAGCCAGTTTTGCACTTCTCTAACCATTTTTTAAGCTGGTTTTTGTCTTTTCTTACCCATTTTTTTACCGTATTTTACATGTTTTTCAGCCGTTTTTGGCCATTTCTAACCCTCATTAAGCCATTTTTAACCCACTTCAAGCCATCTTTCGTCATTTCTCAGCCAGTTTTTGCACTTCTCTAACCATTTTTAAACTTGTTTTGTCCATTTCTGACCCAACCCTTTTAAGCCAACTTTGACGACTTCGAAACCATTTTTGCCCACTTGCAACCTGTTTGAAGCCATATTTTTCCTTTTCCAACCCAGGTTTGCACACCTCTGACACTTCTGGGGGACAATTTTGGCCGTAACTAACCTGTTTTTTTGCACTTCTCTATCCCTTTTGGAAGCCATTTTTTGCCATTTCTTACCCTCTTTAAGCCATTTTTAACCCACTTCAAGCCATCTTTGGTCATTTCTCAGCCAGTTTTGCACTTCTCTAACCATTTTTAAGCTGGTTTTGTCCATTTCTAACCCATGTTTGCTCATCTCTAACCCTTTTAAGCCAACTTTAACGACTTCGAAACCATTTTTGCCCACTTGCAACCTGTTTGAAGCCATATTTTTCCTTTTCCAACCCAGGTTTGCACACCTCTGACACTTCTGGGGCCAATTTTGGCCGTGACTAACCGTTTTTGTACTTCTCTATCCCTTTGGAAGCCATTTTTGGCCATTTCTAACCCTCTTTAAGCCATTTTTAACCCACTTCAAGCCATCTTTGGTCATTTCTCAGCCAGTTTTGCACTTCTCTAACCATTTTTAAGCTGGTTTTTGTCTTTTCTTACCCATTTTTTACCGTATTTTACATGTTTTCAGCCGTTTTTGGCCATTTCTAACCCTCATTAAGCCATTTTTAACCCACTTCAAGCCATCTTTGGTCATTTCTCAGCCATTTTTGCACTTCTCTAACCATTTTTTAAGCTGTTTTGTCCATTTCTGACCCATGTTTGCTCATCTCTAACCCTTTTAAGCCAACTTTGACGACTTCGAACCATTTTTGCCCACTTGCAACCTGTTTGAAGCCATTTTTTCCTTTTCCAACCCGGGTTTGCACACCTCTGACACTTCTGGGGCCAATTTTGGCCGTAACTAACCTGTTTTTGCACTTCTCTATCCCTTTTGAAGCCATTTTTGGCCATTTCTAACCCTCTTTAAGCCATTTTTAACCCACTTCAAGCCATCTTTGGTCATTTCTCAGCCAGTTTTTGCACTTCTCTAAACCATTTTTAAGCTGGTTTTTGTCTTTTCTTACCCATTTTTTTTACCGTATTTTACATTTTTCAGCCGTTTTTGGCCATTTCTAACCCTCATTAAGCCATTTTTAACCCACTTCAAGCCATCTTTCGTCATTTCTCAGCCAGTTTGCACTTCTCTAACCATTTTTAAACTTGTTTTGTCCTTTTCTGACCCATGCTTGCTCATCTCTAACCCTTTTAAGCCAACTTTAACGACTTCGAAACCATTTTTGCCCACTTGCAACCTGTTTGAAGCCATATTTTTTCCTTTTCCAACCCAGGTTTGCACACCTCTGACACTTCTGGGGACAATTTTTGCCGTAACTAACCTGTTTTTTGCACTTCTCTATCCCTTTTGGAAGCCATTTTTGGCCATTTCTAACCCTCTTTAAGCCATTTTTAACCCACTTCAAGCCATCTTTGGTCATTTCTCAGCCAGTTTTGCACTTCTCTAACCATTTTTTAGCTTTTTTGTCCATTTCTGACCCATGTTTGCTCATCTCTAACCCTTTTAAGCCAACTTTAACGACTTCGAAACCATTTTTGCCCACTTGCAACCTGTTTGAAGCCATATTTTTCCTTTTCCACCCAGGTTTGCACACCTCTGACACTTCTGGGGCAATTTTGGCCGTAACTAACCTGTTTTTTGCACTTCTCTATCCCTTTTGAAGCCATTTTTGGCCATTTCTAACCCTCTTTAAGCCATTTTTAACCCACTTCAAGCCATCTTTGTCATTTCTCTCAGCCAGTTTTGCACTTCTCTAACCATTTTTAAGCTGGTTTTGTCCATTTCTGACCCATGTTTGCTCATCTCTAACCCTTTTAAGCCAACTTTGACGACTTCGAAACCATTTTTGCCCACTTGCAACCTGTTTGAAGCCATATTTTTCCTTTTCCAACCCAGGTTTGCACACCTCTGACACTTCTGGGGCCAATTTTGGCCGTAACTAACCTGTTTTTGCACTTCTCTATCCCTTTTGAAGCCATTTTTGGCCATTTCTAACCCTCTTTAAGCCATTTTTAACCACTTCAAGCCATCTTTGGTCATTTCTCAGCCAGTTTTGCACTTCTCTAACCATTTTTAAGCTGGTTTTTTCTTTTCTTCTTACCCATTTTTTTACCGTATTTTACATGTTTTCAGCCGTTTTTGGCCATTTCTAACCCTCATTAAGCCATTTTTAACCCACTTCAAGCCATCTTTCGTCATTTCTCAGCCAGTTTTGCACTTCTCTAACCATTTTTAAACTTGTTTTGTCCATTTCTGACCCATGTTTGCTCATCTCTAACCCTTTTAAGCCAACTTTAACGACTTCGAAACCATTTTTGCCACTTGCAACCTGTTTGAAGCCATATTTTTTCCTTTTCCAACCCAGGTTTGCACACCTCTGACACTTCTGGGGACAATTTTGGCCGTAACTAACCTGTTTTTTGCACTTCTCTATCCCTTTGGAAGCCATTTTTGGCCATTTCTTACCCTCTTTAAGCCATTTTTAACCCACTTCAAGCCATCTTTGGTCATTTCTCAGCCAGTTTTGCACTTCTCTAACCATTTTTTAAGCTGGTTTTGTCCATTTCTAACCCATGTTTGCTCATCTCTAACCTTTTTAAGCCAACTTAACGACTTCGAACCATTTTTGCCCACTTGCAACCTGTTTGAAGCCATATTTTTCCTTTTCCAACCCAGGTTTGCACACCTCTGACACTTCTGGGGCCAATTTTGGCCGTACTAACCTGTTTTTTTGCACTTCTCTATCCCTTTTGGAAGCCATTTTTTGGCCATTTCTAACCCTCTTTAAGCCATTTTTAACCCACTTCAAGCCATCTTTGGTCATTTCTCAGCCAGTTTTTGCACTTCTCTAACCATTTTTAAGCTGGTTTTGTCCATTTCTAACCCATGTTTGCTCATCTCTAACCCTTTTAAGCCAACTTTACGACTTCGAAACCATTTTTGCCCACTTGCAACCTGTTTGAAGCCATATTTTTCCTTTTCCAACCCAGGTTTGCACACCTCTGACACTTCTGGGGCCAATTTTGGCCGTGAACTAACCCGTTTTTGTACTTCTCTATCCCTTTGGAAGCCATTTTTGGCCATTTCTAACCCTCTTTAAGCCATTTTTAACCCACTTCAAGCCATCTTTGGTCATTTCTCAGCCAGTTTTGCACTTCTCTAACCATTTTTAAGCTGGTTTTGTCCATTTCTGACCCATGTTTGCTCATCTCTAACCCTTTTAAGCCAACTTTGACGACTTCGAAACCATTTTTGCCCACTTGCAACCCGTTTGAAGCCATATTTTTCCTTTTCCAATTCAGGTTTGCACACCTCTGACACTTCTGGGGCCAATTTTGGCCGTAACTAACCTGTTTTTGCACTTCTCTATCCCTTTTGGAAGCCATTTTTGGCCATTTCTAACCCTCTTTAAGCCATTTTTAACCCACTTCAAGCCATCTTTGGTCATTTCTCAGCCAGTTTTGCACTTCTCTAACCATTTTTAAGCTGCTTTTTGTCTTTTCTTACCCATTTTTTTACCGTATTTTACATGTTTTCAGCCGTTTTTAGCCATTTCTAACCCTCATTAAGCCATTTTTAACCCACTTCAAGCCATCTTTGGTCATTTCTCAGCCAGTTTTGCACTTCTCTAACCATTTTTAAACTTGTTTTGTCCATTTCTGACCCATGCTTGCTCATCTCTAACCCTTTTAAGCCAACTTTAACGACTTCGAAACCATTTTTGCCCACTTGCAACCTGTTTGAAGCCATATTTTTCCTTTTCCAACCCAGGTTTGCACACCTCTGACACTTCTGGGGACAATTTTGGCCGTAACTAACCTGTTTTTTGCACTTCTCTATCCCTTTTGGAAGCCATTTTTTGGCCATTTCTTACCCTCTTTAAGCCATTTTTAACCCACTTCAAGCCATCTTTGGTCATTTCTCAGCCAGTTTTGCACTTCTCTAACCATTTTTAAGCTGGTTTTGTCCATTTCTGACCCATGTTTGCTCATCTCTAACCCTTTTAAGCCAACTTTAACGACTTCGAAACCATTTTTGCCCACTTGCAACCTGTTTGAAGCCATATTTTTCCTTTTCCAACCAGGTTTGCACACCTCTGACACTTCTGGGGCCAATTTTGGCCGTGACTAACCCGTTTTTGTACTTCTCTATCCCTTTGGAAGCCATTTTTGGCCATTTCTAACCCTCTTTAAGCCATTTTTAACCCACTTCAAGCCATCTTTGGTCATTTCTCAGCCAGTTTTGCACTTCTCTAACCATTTTTAAGCTGGTTTTTGTCTTTTCTTACCCATTTTTTTACCGTATTTTACATGTTTTCAGCCGTTTTTGGCCATTTCTAACCCTCATTAAGCCATTTTTAACCCACTTCAAGCCATCTTTGGTCATTTCTCAGCCAGTTTTGCACTTCTCTAACCATTTTTAAACTTGTTTTGTCCATTTCTGACCCATGCTTGCTCATCTCTAACCCTTTTAAGCCAACTTTAACGACTTCGAAACCATTTTTGCCCACTTGCAACCTGTTTGAAGCCATATTTTTCCTTTTCCAACCCAGGTTTGCACACCTCTGACACTTCTGGGGACAATTTTGGCCGTAACTAACCTGTTTTTTGCACTTCTCTATCCCTTTTGGAAGCCATTTTTGCCATTTCTAACCCTCTTTAAGCCATTTTTAACCCACTTCAAGCCATCTTTGGTCATTTCTCAGCCAGTTTTGCACTTCTCTAACCATTTTTAAGCTGGTTTTGTCCATTTCTGACCCATGTTTGCTCATCTCTAACCCTTTTAAGCCAACTTTAACGACTTCGAAACCATTTTTGCCCACTTGCAACCTGTTTGAAGCCATATTTTTCCTTTTCCAACCGGGTTTGCACACCTCTGACACTTCTGGGGCCAATTTTGGCCGTACTAACCCGTTTTTTGCACTTCTCTATCCCTTTGGAAGCCATTTTTGGCCATTTCTAACCCTCTTTAAGCCATTTTTAACCCACTTCAAGCCATCTTTGGTCATTTCTCAGCCAGTTTTGCACTTCTCTAACCATTTTTAAGCTGGTTTTTGTCTTTTCTTACCCATTTTTTTACCGTATTTTACATGTTTTCAGCCGTTTTTTGGCCATTTCTAACCCTCATTAAGCCATTTTTAACCCACTTCAAGCCATCTTTGTCATTTCTCAGCCAGTTTTGCACTTCTCTAACCATTTTTAAACTTGTTTTGTCCATTTCTGACCCATGTTTGCTCATCTCTAACCCTTTTAAGCCAACTTTAACGACTTCGAAACCATTTTTGCCCACTTGCAACCTGTTTGAAGCCATATTTTTCCTTTTCCAACCCAGTTTTGCACACCTCTGACACTTCTGGGGACAATTTTGGCCGTAACTAAACTGTTTTTGCACTTCTCTATCCCTTTTGGAAGCCATTTTTGGCCATTTCTACCCTCTTTAAGCCATTTTTAACCCACTTCAAGCCATCTTTGGTCATTTCTCAGCCAGTTTTGCACTTCTCTAACCATTTTTAAGCTGGTTTTTTGTCTTTTCTTACCCATTTTTTTACCGTATTTTACATGTTTTCAGCCGTTTTTGGCCATTTCTAACCCTCATTAAGCCATTTTTAACCCACTTCAAGCCATCTTGGTCATTTCTCAGCCAGTTTTTGCACTTCTCTAACCATTTTTAACTTGTTTTGTCCATTTCTGACCCATGCTTGCTCATCTCTAACCCTTTTAAGCCAACTTTAACGACTTCGAAACCATTTTTGCCCACTTGCAACCTGTTTGAAGCCATATTTTTCCTTTTCCAACCCAGGTTTGCACACCTCTGACACTTCTGGGGCCAATTTTGGCCGTAACTAACCTGTTTTTGCACTTCTCTATCCCTTTTGGAAGCCATTTTTGGCCATTTCTAACCCTCTTAAGCCATTTTTAACCCACTTCAAGCCATCTTTGGTCATTTCTCAGCCAGTTTTTGCACTTCTCTAACCATTTTTAAGCTGGTTTTTTGTCTTTTCTTACCCATTTTTTTACCGTATTTTACATGTTTTTCAGCCGTTTTTTGGCCATTTCTAACCCTCATTAAGCCATTTTTAACCCACTTCAAGCCATCTTGGTCATTTCTCAGCCAGTTTTGCACTTCTCTAACCATTTTTAAGCTGGTTTTGTCCATTTCTGACCCATGTTTGCTCATCTCTAACCCTTTTAAGCCAACTTTAAAAGACTTCGAAACCATTTTTGCCCACTTGCAACCTGTTTGAAGCCATATTTTTCTTTTCCAACCCAGGTTTGCACACCTCTGACACTTCTGGGGCAATTTTGGCCGTAACTAACCTGTTTTTGCACTTCTCTATCCCTTTTGGAAGCCATTTTTGGCCATTTCTACCCTCTTTAAGCCATTTTTACACCACTTCAAGCCATCTTTGGTCATTTCTCAGCCAGTTTTGCACTTCTCTAACCATTTTTAAGCTGGTTTTTGTCTTTTCTTACCCATTTTTTTACCGTATTTTACATGTTTCAGCCGTTTTTGGCCATTTCTAACCCTCATTAAGCCATTTTTAACCCACTTCAAGCCATCTTTCGTCATTTCTCAGCCAGTTTTGCACTTCTCTAACCATTTTTAACTTGTTTTGTCCATTTCTGACCCATGCTTGCTCATCTCTAACCCTTTTAAGCCAACTTTAACGACTTCGAACCATTTTTGCCCACTTGCAACCTGTTTGAAGCCATATTTTTCCTTTTCCAACCCAGTTTGCACACCTCTGACACTTCTGGGGACAATTTTGGCCGAACTAACCTGTTTTTTGCACTTCTCTATCCCTTTTGGAAGCCATTTTTTGGCCATTTCTAACCCTCTTTAAGCCATTTTTAACCCACTTCAAGCCATCTTTGGTCATTTCTCAGCCAGTTTTGCACTTCTCTAACCATTTTTAAGCTGGTTTTGTCCATTTCTGACCCATGTTTGCTCATCTCTAACCCTTTTAAGCCAACTTTAACGACTTCGAAACCATTTTTGCCCACTTGCAACCTGTTTGAAGCCATATTTTTCCTTTTCCAACCCAGGTTTGCACACCTCTGACACTTCTGGGGACAATTTTGGCCGTACTAACCTGTTTTTGCACTTCTCTATCCCTTTTGGAAGCCATTTTTGGCCATTTCTAACCCTCTTTAAGCCATTTTTAACCCACTTCAAGCCATCTTTGGTCATTTCTCAGCCAGTTTTGCACTTCTCTAACCATTTTTAAGCTGGTTTTGTCCATTTCTGACCCATGTTTGCTCATCTCTAACCCTTTTAAGCCAACTTTAACGACTTCGAAACCATTTTTGCCCACTTGCAACCTGTTTGAAGCCATATTTTTTCCTTTTCCACCCAGGTTTGCACACCTCTGACACTTCTGGGGACAATTTTGGCCGTAACTAACCTGTTTTTGCACTTCTCTATCCCTTTTGGAAGCCATTTTTGGCCATTTCTAACCCTCTTAAGCCATTTTTAACCCTTCAAGCCATCTTTGGTCATTTCTCAGCCAGTTTTGCACTTCTCTAACCATTTTTAAGCTGGTTTTGTCCATTTCTAACCCATTTTGCTCATCTCTAACCCTTTTAAGCCAACTTTACGACTTCGAAACCATTTTTGCCCACTTGCAACCTGTTTGAAGCCATATTTTTCCTTTTCCAACCCGGTTTGCACACCTCTGACACTTCTGGGGACAATTTTGGCCGTAACTAACCTGTTTTTGCACTTCTCTATCCCTTTTGGAAGCCATTTTTTGGCCATTTCTACCCTCTTTAAGCCATTTTTAACCCACTTCAAGCCATCTTTGGTCATTTCTCAGCCAGTTTTGCACTTCTCTAACCATTTTTAAGCTGGTTTTGTCCATTTCTGACCCATGTTTGCTCATCTCTAACCCTTTTAAGCCAACTTTAACGACTTCGAAACCATTTTTGCCCACTTGCAACCTTTTTGAAGCCATATTTTTCCTTTTCCAACCCGGGTTTGCACACCTCTGACACTTCTGGGACAATTTTGGCCGTAACTAACCTGTTTTTTTGCACTTCTCTATCCCTTTTTGAAAGCCATTTTTGGCCATTTCTAACCCTCTTTAAGCCATTTTTAACCCACTTCAAGCCATCTTTGGTCATTTCTCAGCCAGTTTTGCACTTCTCTAACCATTTTTAAGCTGGTTTTGTCCATTTCTAACCCATGTTTGCTCATCTCTAACCCTTTTAAGCCAACTTTAACGACTTCGAACCATTTTTGCCCACTTGCAACCTGTTTTGAAGCCATATTTTTCCTTTTCCACCCGGTTTGCACACCTCTGACACTTCTGGGGCCAATTTTGGCCGTACTAACCCTTTTTTTGTACTTCTCTATCCCTTTGGAAGCCATTTTTGGCCATTTCTAACCCTCTTTAAGCCATTTTTAACCCACTTCAAGCCATCTTTGGTCATTTCTCAGCCAGTTTTGCACTTCTCTAACCATTTTTAAGCTGGTTTTGTCCATTTCTGACCCATGTTTGCTCATCTCTAACCCTTTTAAGCCAACTTTGACGACTTCGAAACCATTTTTGCCCACTTGCAACCTGTTTGAAGCCATATTTTTCCTTTTCCAATTCAGTTTGCACACCTCTGACACTTCTGGGGCAATTTTGGCCGTAACTAACCTGTTTTTGCACTTCTCTATCCCTTTTGGAGCCATTTTTGGCCATTTCTAACCCTCTTTAAGCCATTTTTAACCCACTTCAAGCCATCTTTGGTCATTTCTCAGCCAGTTTTGCACTTCTCTAACCATTTTTAAACTTGTTTTGTCCATTTCTGACCCATGCTTGCTCATCTCTAACCCTTTTAAGCCAACTTAACGACTTCGAAACCATTTTTGCCCACTTGCAACCTGTTTGAAGCCATATTTTTCCTTTTCCAACCCAGGTTTGCACACCTCTGACACTTCTGGGGACAATTTTGGCCGTACTAACCTGTTTTTTGCACTTCTCTATCCCTTTTGAAGCCATTTTTGCCATTTCTAACCCTCTTTAAGCCATTTTTAACCCACTTCAAGCCATCTTTGGTCATTTCTCAGCCAGTTTTGCACTTCTCTAACCATTTTTAAGCTGGTTTTGTCCATTTCTGACCCATGTTTTGCTCATCTCTAACCCTTTTAAGCCAACTTTGACGACTTCGAAACCATTTTTGCCCACTTGCACCCGTTTGAAGCCATATTTTTCCTTTTCCAACCGGTTTGCACACCTCTGACACTTCTGGGGCCAATTTTGGCCGTACTAACCTGTTTTTGCACTTCTCTATCCCTTTTGGAAGCCATTTTTGGCCATTTCTAACCCTCTTTAAGCCATTTTTAACCCACTTCAAGCCATCTTTGGTCATTTCTCAGCCAGTTTTGCACTTCTCTAACCATTTTTAAGCTGGTTTTGTCCATTTCTGACCCATGTTTGCTCATCTCTAACCCTTTTAAGCCAACTTTGACGACTTCGAAACCATTTTTGCCCACTTGCAACCTGTTTGAAGCCATATTTTTCCTTTTCCAACCCAGGTTTGCACACCTCTGACACTTCTGGGGCAATTTTGGCCGTACTAACCTGTTTTTGCACTTCTCTATCCCTTTTGGAAGCCATTTTTGGCCATTTCTAACCCTCTTTAAGCCATTTTTAACCCACTTCAAGCCATCTTTGGTCATTTCTCAGCCAGTTTTGCACTTCTCTAACCATTTTTAAGCTGGTTTTTGTCTTTTCTTACCCATTTTTTTACCGTATTTTACATGTTTTCAGCCGTTTTTGGCCATTTCTAACCCTCATTAAGCCATTTTTAACCCACTTCAAGCCATCTTTCGTCATTTCTCAGCCAGTTTTGCACTTCTCTAACCATTTTTAAACTTGTTTTGTCCATTTCTGACCCATGCTTGCTCATCTCTAACCCTTTTAAGCCAACTTTAACGACTTCGAAACCATTTTTGCCCACTTGCAACCTGTTTGAAGCCATATTTTTCCTTTTCCAACCCAGGTTTGCACACCTCTGACACTTCTGGGGACAATTTTGGCCGTAACTAACCTGTTTTTTGCACTTCTCTATCCCTTTTGGAAGCCATTTTTTGCCATTTCTTACCCTCTTTAAGCCATTTTTAACCCACTTCAAGCCATCTTTGGTCATTTCTCAGCCAGTTTTGCACTTCTCTAACCATTTTTAAGCTGGTTTTGTCCATTTCTGACCCATGTTTGCTCATCTCTAACCCTTTTAAGCCAACTTTAACGACTTCGAAACCATTTTTGCCCACTTGCAACCTGTTTGAAGCCATATTTTTCCTTTTCCAACCCAGGTTTGCACACCTCTGACACTTCTGGGGACAATTTTGGCCGTAACTAACCTGTTTTTTTGCACTTCTCTATCCCTTTTGGAAGCCATTTTTGGCCATTTCTAACCCTCTTTAAGCCATTTTTAACCCACTTCAAGCCATCTTTGGTCATTTCTCAGCCAGTTTTGCACTTCTCTAACCATTTTTAAGCTGGTTTTGTCCATTTCTGACCCATGTTTGCTCATCTCTAACCCTTTTAAGCCAACTTTAACGACTTCGAAACCATTTTTGCCCACTTGCAACCTGTTTGAAGCCATATTTTTCCTTTTCCAACCCAGGTTTGCACACCTCTGACACTTCTGGGGCCAATTTTGGCCGTGACTAACCTGTTTTTTGCACTTCTCTATCCCTTTTGGAAGCCATTTTTGGCCATTTCTAACCCTCTTTAAGCCATTTTTAACCCACTTCAAGCCATCTTTGGTCATTTCTCAGCCAGTTTTGCACTTCTCTAACCATTTTTAAGCTGGTTTTGTCCATTTCTGACCCATGTTTGCTCATCTCTAACCCTTTTAAGCCAACTTTGACGACTTCGAAACCATTTTTGCCCACTTGCAACCGTTTGAAGCCATATTTTTCCTTTTCCAATTCAGGTTTGCACACCTCTGACACTTCTGGGGCCAATTTTGGCCGTAACTAACCTGTTTTTGCACTTCTCTATCCCTTTTGGAAGCCATTTTTGGCCATTTCTAACCCTCTTTAAGCCATTTTTAACCCACTTCAAGCCATCTTTGGTCATTTCTCAGCCAGTTTTGCACTTCTCTAACCATTTTTAAGCTGGTTTTTCTTTTCTTACCCATTTTTTTTACCGTATTTTACATGTTTTCAGCCGTTTTTGGCCATTTCTAACCCTCATTAAGCCATTTTTAACCCACTTCAAGCCATCTTTCGTCATTTCTCAGCCAGTTTTGCACTTCTCTAACCATTTTTAAACTAGTTTTGTCCATTTCTGACCCATGCTTGCTCATCTCTAACCCTTTTAAGCCAACTTTAACGACTTCGAAACCATTTTTGCCCACTTGCAACCTGTTTGAAGCCATATTTTTCCTTTTCCAACCCAGGTTTGCACACCTCTGACACTTCTGGGGACAATTTTGGCCGTAACTAACCTGTTTTTTGCACTTCTCTATCCCTTTTGGAAGCCATTTTTTGCCATTTCTTACCCTCTTTAAGCCATTTTTAACCCACTTCAAGCCATCTTTGGTCATTTCTCAGCCAGTTTTGCACTTCTCTAACCATTTTTAAGCTGGTTTTGTCCATTTCTGACCCATGTTTGCTCATCTCTAACCCTTTTAAGCCAACTTTAACGACTTCGAAACCATTTTTGCCCACTTGCAACCTGTTTGAAGCCATATTTTTCCTTTTCCAACCCAGGTTTGCACACCTCTGACACTTCTGGGGCAATTTTGGCCGTAACTAACCTGTTTTTTTACTTCTCTATCCCTTTTGGAAGCCATTTTTTGGCCATTTCTAACCCTCTTTAAGCCATTTTTAACCCACTTCAAGCCATCTTTGGTCATTTCTCAGCCAGTTTTGCACTTCTCTAACCATTTTTAAGCTGGTTTTGTCCATTTCTGACCCATGTTTGCTCATCTCTAACCCTTTTAAGCCAACTTTAACGACTTCGAAACCATTTTTGCCCACTTGCAACCTGTTTGAAGCCATATTTTTCCTTTTCCAACCCAGGTTTGCACACCTCTGACACTTCTGGGGCCAATTTTGGCCGTAACTAACCTGTTTTTTGCACTTCTCTATCCCTTTTGGAAGCCATTTTTGGCCATTTCTAACCCTCTTTAAGCCATTTTTAACCCACTTCAAGCCATCTTTGGTCATTTCTCAGCCAGTTTTGCACTTCTCTAACCATTTTTAAGCTGGTTTTTGTCTTTTCTTACCCATTTTTTTACCGTATTTTACATGTTTTCAGCCGTTTTTGGCCATTTCTAACCCTCATTAAGCCATTTTTAACCCACTTCAAGCCATCTTTCGTCATTTCTCAGCCAGTTTTGCACTTCTCTAACCATTTTTAAACTTGTTTTGTCCATTTCTGACCCATGCTTGCTCATCTCTAACCCTTTTAAGCCAACTTTAACGACTTCGAAACCATTTTTGCCCACTTGCAACCTGTTTGAAGCCATATTTTTCCTTTTCCAACCCAGGTTTGCACACCTCTGACACTTCTGGGGACAATTTTGGCCGTAACTAACCTGTTTTTTGCACTTCTCTATCCCTTTTGGAAGCCATTTTTTGCCATTTCTTACCCTCTTTAAGCCATTTTTAACCCACTTCAAGCCATCTTTGGTCATTTCTCAGCCAGTTTTGCACTTCTCTAACCATTTTTAAGCTGGTTTTGTCCATTTCTAACCCATGTTTGCTCATCTCTAACCCTTTTAAGCCAACTTTAACGACTTCGAAACCATTTTTGCCTACTTGCAACCTGTTTGAAGCCATATTTTTCCTTTTCCAACCCAGGTTTGCACACCTCTGACACTTCTGGGGACAATTTTGGCCGTAACTAACCTGTTTTTGCACTTCTCTATCCCTTTTGGAAGCCATTTTTGGCCATTTCTAACCCTCTTTAAGCCATTTTTAACCCACTTCAAGCCATCTTTGGTCATTTCTCAGCCAGTTTTGCACTTCTCTAACCATTTTTAAGCTGGTTTTGTCCATTTCTAACCCATGTTTGCTCATCTCTAACCCTTTTAAGCCAACTTTACGACTTCGAAACCATTTTTGCCCACTTGCAACCTGTTTGAAGCCATATTTTTCCTTTTCCAACCCGGTTTGCACACCTCTGACACTTCTGGGGCCAATTTTGGCCGTAACTAACCCGTTTTTGTGCACTTCTCTATCCCTTTGGAAGCCATTTTTGGCCATTTCTAACCCTCTTTAAGCCATTTTTAACCCACTTCAAGCCATCTTTGGTCATTTCTCAGCCAGTTTTGCACTTCTCTAACCATTTTTAAGCTGGTTTTGTCCATTTCTGACCCATGTTTGCTCATCTCTAACCCTTTTAAGCCAACTTTGACGACTTCGAAACCATTTTTGCCCACTTGCAACCCGTTTGAAGCCATATTTTTCCTTTTCCAACCCAGGTTTGCACACCTCTGACACTTCTGGGGCCAATTTGGCCGTAACTAACCTGTTTTTGCACTTCTCTATCCCTTTTGGAAGCCATTTTTGGCCATTTCTAACCCTCTTTAAGCCATTTTTAACCCACTTCAAGCCATCTTTGGTCATTTCTCAGCCAGTTTTGCACTTCTCTAACCATTTTTAAGCTGGTTTTTGTCTTTTCTTACCCATTTTTTTACCGTATTTTACATGTTTTCAGCCATTTTTGGCCATTTCTAACCCTCTTTAAGCCATTTTTAACCCACTTCAAGCCATCTTTGGTCATTTCTCAGCCAGTTTTGCACTTCTCTAACCATTTTTAAACTTGTTTTGTCCATTTCTGACCCATGCTTGCTCATCTCTAACCCTTTTAAGCCAACTTTAACGACTTCGAAACCATTTTTGCCCACTTGCAACCTGTTTGAAGCCATATTTTTCCTTTTCCAACCCAGGTTTGCACACCTCTGACACTTCTGGGGACAATTTTGGCCGTAACTAACCTGTTTTTTGCACTTCTCTATCCCTTTTGGAAGCCATTTTTGGCCATTTCTAACCCTCTTTAAGCCATTTTTAACCCACTTCAAGCCATCTTTGGTCATTTCTCAGCCAGTTTTGCACTTCTCTAACCATTTTTAAACTGGTTTTGTCCATTTCTACCCATGTTTGCTCATCTCTAACCCTTTTAAGCCAACTTTAACGACTTCGAAACCATTTTTGCCCACTTGCAACCTGTTTGAAGCCATATTTTTCCTTTTCCAACCCAGGTTTGCACACCTCTGACACTTCTGGGGCCAATTTTGGCCGTAACTAACCTGTTTTTGCACTTCTCTATCCCTTTTGGAAGCCATTTTTGGCCATTTCTAACCCTCTTTAAGCCATTTTTAACCCACTTCAAGCCATCTTTGGTCATTTCTCAGCCAGTTTTGCACTTCTCTAACCATTTTTAAGCTGGTTTTGTCCATTTCTGACCCATGTTTGCTCATCTCTAACCCTTTTAAGCCAACTTTAACGACTTCGAAACCATTTTTGCCCACTTGCAACCTGTTTGAAGCCATATTTTTCCTTTTCCAACCCAGGTTTGCACACCTCTGACACTTCTGGGGCCAATTTTGGCCGTAACTAACCTGTTTTTTGCACTTCTCTATCCCTTTTGGAAGCCATTTTTGGCCATTTCTAACCCTCTTTAAGCCATTTTTAACCCACTTCAAGCCATCTTTGGTCATTTCTCAGCCAGTTTTGCACTTCTCTAACCATTTTTAAGCTGGTTTTGTCCATTTCTGAACCCATGTTTGCTCATCTCTAACCCTTTTAAGCCAACTTTAACGACTTCGAAACCATTTTTGCCCACTTGCAACCTGTTTGAAGCCATATTTTTCCTTTTCCAATTCAGGTTTGCACACCTCTGACACTTCTGGGGCCAATTTTGGCCGTGACTAACCCGTTTTTTGTACTTCTCTATCCCTTTGGAAGCCATTTTTGGCCATTTCTAACCCTCTTTA
The DNA here is from genome assembly GCF_012275295.1 of Melopsittacus undulatus. Lineage (NCBI taxonomy): Eukaryota > Metazoa > Chordata > Aves > Psittaciformes > Psittaculidae > Melopsittacus > Melopsittacus undulatus. Next base: position 63,924 of record NW_022994198.1, read on the forward strand.
AGCCATATTTAACCCACTTCAAGCCATCTTTGGTCATTTCTCAGCCAGTTTTGCACTTCTCTAACCATTTTTAAGCTGGTTTTTGTCTTTTCTTACCCATTTTTTTACCGTATTTTACATGTTTTCAGCCGTTTTTGGCCATTTCTAACCCTCATTAAGCCATTTTTAACCCACTTCAAGCCATCTTTCGTCATTTCTCAGCCAGTTTTGCACTTCTCTAACCATTTTTAAACTTGTTTTGTCCATTTCTGACCCATGCTTGCTCATCTCTAACCCTTTTAAGCCAACTTTAACGACTTCGAAACCATTTTTGCCCACTTGCAACCTGTTTGAAGCCATATTTTTCCTTTTCCAACCCAGGTTTGCACACCTCTGACACTTCTGGGGACAATTTTGGCCGTAACTAACCTGTTTTTTGCACTTCTCTATCCCTTTTGGAAGCCATTTTTTGCCATTTCTAACCCTCTTTAAGCCATTTTTAACCCACTTCAAGCCATCTTTGGTCATTTCTCAGCCAGTTTTGCACTTCTCTAACCATTTTTAAGCTGGTTTTGTCCATTTCTAACCCATGTTTGCTCATCTCTAACCCTTTTAAGCCAACTTTAACGACTTCGAAACCATTTTTGCCCACTTGCAACCTGTTTGAAGCCATATTTTTCCTTTTCCAACCCAGGTTTGCACACCTCTGACACTTCTGGGGACAATTTTGGCCGTACTAACCTGTTTTTGTGCACTTCTCTATCCCTTTTGGAAGCCATTTTTGGCCATTTCTAACCCTCTTTAAGCCATTTTTAACCCACTTCAAGCCATCTTTGGTCATTTCTCAGCCAGTTTTGCACTTCTCTAACCATTTTTAAGCTGGTTTTGTCCATTTCTAACCCATGTTTGCTCATCTCTAACCCTTTTAAGCCAACTTTAACGACTTCGAAACCATTTTTGCCCACTTGCAACCTGTTTGAAGCCATATTTTTCCTTTTCCAACCCAGGTTTGCACACCTCTGACACTTCTGGGGCAATTTTGGCCGTGACTAACCCGTTTTTTGTACTTCTCTATCCCTTTTGGAAGCCATTTTTGGCCATTTCTAACCCTCTTTAAGCCATTTTTAACCCACTTCAAGCCATCTTTGGTCATTTCTCAGCCAGTTTTGCACTTCTCTAACCATTTTTAAGCTGGTTTTGTCCATTTCTGACCCATGTTTGCTCATCTCTAACCCTTTTAAGCCAACTTTGACGACTTCGAAACCATTTTTGCCCACTTGCAACCCGTTTGAAGCCATATTTTTCCTTTTCCAATTCAGGTTTGCACACCTCTGACACTTCTGGGGGAATTTTGGCCGTAACTAACCTGTTTTTGCACTTCTCTATCCCTTTTGGAAGCCATTTTTGGCCATTTCTAACCCTCTTTAAGCCATTTTTAACCCACTTCAAGCCATCTTTGGTCATTTCTCAGCCAGTTTTGCACTTCTCTAACCATTTTTAAGCTGGTTTTTGTCTTTTCTTACCCATTTTTTTACCGTATTTTACATGTTTTCAGCCGTTTTTGGCCATTTCTAACCCTCATTAAGCCATTTTTAACCCACTTCAAGCCATCTTTCGTCATTTCTCAGCCAGTTTTGCACTTCTCTAACCATTTTTAAACTTGTTTTGTCCATTTCTGACCCATGCTTGCTCATCTCTAACCCTTTTAAGCCAACTTTAACAACTTCGAAACCATTTTTGCCCACTTGCAACCTGTTTGAAGCCATATTTTTCCTTTTCCAACCCAGGTTTGCACACCTCTGACACTTCTGGGGACAATTTTGGCCGTAACTAACCTGTTTTTGCACTTCTCTATCCCTTTTGGAAGCCATTTTTTGCCATTTCTTACCCTCTTTAAGCCATTTTTAACCCACTTCAAGCCATCTTTGGTCATTTCTCAGCCAGTTTTGCACTTCTCTAACCATTTTTAAGCTGGTTTTGTCCATTTCTAACCCATGTTTGCTCATCTCTAACCCTTTTAAGCCAACTTTGACGACTTCGAAACCATTTTTGCCCACTTGCAACCTGTTTGAAGCCATATTTTTCCTTTTCCAACAGGTTTGCACACCTCTGACACTTCTGGGGCCAATTTTGGCCGTGACTAACCGTTTTTGTACTTCTCTATCCCTTTGGAAGCCATTTTTGGCCATTTCTAACCCTCTTTAAGCCATTTTTAACCCACTTCAAGCCATCTTTGGTCATTTCTCAGCCAGTTTTGCACTTCTCTAACCATTTTTAAGCTGGTTTTTGTCTTTTCTTACCCATTTTTTTACCGTATTTTACATGTTTTCAGCCGTTTTTGGCCATTTCTAACCCTCATTAAGCCATTTTTAACCCACTTCAAGCCATCTTTCGTCATTTCTCAGCCAGTTTTGCACTTCTCTAACCATTTTTAAACTTGTTTTGTCCATTTCTGACCCATGCTTGCTCATCTCTAACCCTTTTAAGCCAACTTTAACGACTTCGAAACCATTTTTGCCCACTTGCAACCTGTTTGAAGCCATATTTTTCCTTTTCCAACCCAGGTTTGCACACCTCTGACACTTCTGGGGACAATTTTGGCCGTAACTAACCTGTTTTTTGCACTTCTCTATCCCTTTTGGAAGCCATTTTTGGCCATTTCTAACCCTCTTTAAGCCATTTTTAACCCACTTCAAGCCATCTTTGGTCATTTCTCAGCCAGTTTTGCACTTCTCTAACCATTTTTAAGCTGGTTTTGTCCATTTCTGACCCATGTTTGCTCATCTCTAACCCTTTTAAGCCAACTTTAACGACTTCGAAACCATTTTTGCCCACTTGCAACCTGTTTGAAGCCATATTTTTCCTTTTCCAACCCAGGTTTGCACACCTCTGACACTTCTGGGGCAATTTTGGCCGTAACTAACCTGTTTTTTGCACTTCTCTATCCCTTTTGGAAGCCATTTTTGGCCATTTCTAACCCTCTTTAAGCCATTTTTAACCCACTTCAAGCCATCTTTGGTCATTTCTCAGCCAGTTTTGCACTTCTCTAACCATTTTTAAGCTGGTTTTGTCCATTTCTGACCCATGTTTGCTCATCTCTAACCCTTTTAAGCCAACTTTGACGACTTCGAAACCATTTTTGCCCACTTGCAACCTGTTTGAAGCCATATTTTTCCTTTTCCAACCCAGGTTTGCACACCTCTGACACTTCTGGGGCCAATTTTGGCCGTAACTAACCTGTTTTTTGCACTTCTCTATCCCTTTTGGAAGCCATTTTTGGCCATTTCTAACCCTCTTTAAGCCATTTTTAACCCACTTCAAGCCATCTTTGGTCATTTCTCAGCCAGTTTTGCACTTCTCTAACCATTTTTAAGCTGTTTTTGTCCATTTCTGACCCATGTTTGCTCATCTCTAACCCTTTTAAGCCAACTTTAACGACTTCGAAACCATTTTTGCCCACTTGCAACCTGTTTGAAGCCATATTTTTCCTTTTCCAACCCAGGTTTGCACACCTCTGACACTTCTGGGGACAATTTTGGCCGTAACTAACCTGTTTTTTGCACTTCTCTATCCCTTTTGGAAGCCATTTTTGGCCATTTCTAACCCTCTTTAAGCCATTTTTAACCCACTTCAAGCCATCTTTGGTCATTTCTCAGCCAGTTTTGCACTTCTCTAACCATTTTTAAGCTGGTTTTTGTCTTTTCTTACCCATTTTTTTACCGTATTTTACATGTTTTCAGCCGTTTTTGGCCATTTCTAACCCTCATTAAGCCATTTTTAACCCACTTCAAGCCATCTTTCGTCATTTCTCAGCCAGTTTTGCACTTCTCTAACCATTTTTAAACTTGTTTTGTCCATTTCTGACCCATGCTTGCTCATCTCTAACCCTTTTAAGCCAACTTTAACGACTTCGAAACCATTTTTGCCCACTTGCAACCTGTTTGAAGCCATATTTTTCCTTTTCCAACCCAGGTTTGCACACCTCTGACACTTCTGGGGACAATTTTGGCCGTAACTAACCTGTTTTTGCACTTCTCTATCCCTTTTGGAAGCCATTTTTTGCCATTTCTTACCCTCTTTAAGCCATTTTTAACCCACTTCAAGCCATCTTTGGTCATTTCTCAGCCAGTTTTGCACTTCTCTAACCATTTTTAAGCTGGTTTTGTCCATTTCTGACCCATGTTTGCTCATCTCTAACCCTTTTAAGCCAACTTTAACGACTTCGAAACCATTTTTGCCCACTTGCAACCTGTTTGAAGCCATATTTTTCCTTTTCCAACCAGGTTTGCACACCTCTGACACTTCTGGGGACAATTTTGGCCGTAACTAACCTGTTTTTGCACTTCTCTATCCCTTTGGAAGCCATTTTTGGCCATTTCTAACCCTCTTTAAGCCATTTTTAACCCACTTCAAGCCATCTTTGGTCATTTCTCAGCCAGTTTTGCACTTCTCTAACCATTTTTAAGCTGGTTTTGTCCATTTCTAACCCATGTTTGCTCATCTCTAACCCTTTTAAGCCAACTTTAACGACTTCGAAACCATTTTTGCCCACTTGCAACCTGTTTGAAGCCATATTTTTCCTTTTCCAACCCGGTTTGCACACCTCTGACACTTCTGGGGCCAATTTTGGCCGTGACTAACCCGTTTTTTGCACTTCTCTATCCCTTTGGAAGCCATTTTTGGCCATTTCTAACCCTCTTTAAGCCATTTTTAACCCACTTCAAGCCATCTTTGGTCATTTCTCAGCCAGTTTTGCACTTCTCTAACCATTTTTAAGCTGGTTTTGTCCATTTCTGACCCATGTTTGCTCATCTCTAACCCTTTTAAGCCAACTTTGACGACTTCGAAACCATTTTTGCCCACTTGCAACCCGTTTGAAGCCATATTTTTCCTTTTCCAACCCAGGTTTGCACACCTCTGACACTTCTGGGGCCAATTTTGGCCGTAACTAACCTGTTTTTTGCACTTCTCTATCCCTTTTGGAAGCCATTTTTGGCCATTTCTAACCCTCTTTAAGCCATTTTTAACCCACTTCAAGCCATCTTTGGTCATTTCTCAGCCAGTTTTGCACTTCTCTAACCATTTTTAAGCTGGTTTTTGTCTTTTCTTACCCATTTTTTTACCGTATTTTACATGTTTTCAGCCGTTTTTGGCCATTTCTAACCCTCATTAAGCCATTTTTAACCCACTTCAAGCCATCTTTTGTCATTTCTCAGCCAGTTTTGCACTTCTCTAACCATTTTTAAACTTGTTTTGTCCATTTCTGACCCATGCTTGCTCATCTCTAACCCTTTTAAGCCAACTTTAACGACTTCGAAACCATTTTTGCCCACTTGCAACCTGTTTGAAGCCATATTTTTTCCTTTTCCAACCCAGGTTTGCACACCTCTGACACTTCTGGGGACAATTTTGGCCGTAACTAACCTGTTTTTGCACTTCTCTATCCCTTTTGGAAGCCATTTTTTGGCCATTTCTAACCCTCTTTAAGCCATTTTTAACCCACATCAAGCCATCTTTGGTCATTTCTCAGCCAGTTTTGCACTTCTCTAACCATTTTTAAGCTGGTTTTGTCCATTTCTGACCCATGTTTGCTCATCTCTAACCCTTTTAAGCCAACTTTAACGACTTCGAAACCATTTTTGCCCACTTGCAACCTGTTTGAAGCCATATTTTTCCTTTTCCAACCCAGGTTTGCACACCTCTGACACTTCTGGGGCCATTTTGGCCGTAACTAACCTGTTTTTTGCACTTCTCTATCCCTTTTGGAAGCCATTTTTGGCCATTTCTAACCCTCTTTAAGCCATTTTTAACCCACTTCAAGCCATCTTTGGTCATTTCTCAGCCAGTTTTGCACTTCTCTAACCATTTTTAAGCTGGTTTTGTCCATTTCTGACCCATGTTTGCTCATCTCTAACCCTTTTAAGCCAACTTTAACGACTTCGAAACCATTTTTGCCCACTTGCAACCTGTTTGAAGCCATATTTTTCCTTTTCCAACCCAGGTTTGCACACCTCTGACACTTCTGGGGCCAATTTTGGCCGTGACTAACCTGTTTTTGCACTTCTCTATCCCTTTGGAAGCCATTTTTGGCCATTTCTAACCCTCTTTAAGCCATTTTTAACCCACTTCAAGCCATCTTTGGTCATTTCTCAGCCAGTTTTGCACTTCTCTAACCATTTTTAAGCTGGTTTTTGTCTTTTCTTACCCATTTTTTTACCGTATTTTACATGTTTTCAGCCGTTTTTGGCCATTTCTAACCCTCATTAAGCCATTTTTAACCCACTTCAAGCCATCTTTGGTCATTTCTCAGCCAGTTTTGCACTTCTCTAACCATTTTTAAACTTGTTTTGTCCATTTCTGACCCATGCTTGCTCATTTCTAACCCTTTTAAGCCAACTTTAACGACTTCGAAACCATTTTTGCCCACTTGCAACCTGTTTGAAGCCATATTTTTCCTTTTCCAACCCAGGTTTGCACACCTCTGACACTTCTGGGGCCAATTTTGGCCGTAACTAACCCGTTTTTGCAATTCTCTATCCCTTTGGAAGCCATTTTTGGCCATTTCTAACCCTCTTTAAGCCATTTTTAACCCACTTCAAGCCATCTTTGGTCATTTCTCAGCCAGTTTTGCACTTCTCTAACCATTTTTAAGCTGGTTTTGTCCATTTCTGACCCATGTTTGCTCATCTCTAACCCTTTTAAGCCAACTTTGACGACTTCGAAACCATTTTTGCCCACTTGCAACCCGTTTGAAGCCATATTTTTCCTTTTCCAACCCAGGTTTGCACACCTCTGACACTTCTGGGGCCAATTTTGGCCGTAACTAACCTGTTTTTTGCACTTCTCTATCCCTTTGGAAGCCATTTTTGGCCATTTCTAACCCTCTTTAAGCCATTTTTAACCCACTTCAAGCCATCTTTGGTCATTTCTCAGCCAGTTTTGCACTTCTCTAACCATTTTTAAGCTGGTTTTTGTCTTTTCTTACCCATTTTTTTACCGTATTTTACATGTTTTCAGCCGTTTTTGGCCATTTCTAACCCTCATTAAGCCATTTTTAACCCACTTCAAGCCATCTTTCGTCATTTCTCAGCCAGTTTTGCACTTCTCTAACCATTTTTAAACTTGTTTTGTCCATTTCTGACCCATGCTTGCTCATCTCTAACCCTTTTAAGCCAACTTTAACGACTTCGAAACCATTTTTGCCCACTTGCAACCTGTTTGAAGCCATATTTTTCCTTTTCCAACCCAGGTTTGCACACCTCTGACACTTCTGGGGACAATTTTGGCCGTAACTAACCTGTTTTTTGCACTTCTCTATCCCTTTTGGAAGCCATTTTTTGGCCATTTCTTACCCTCTTTAAGCCATTTTTAACCCACTTCAAGCCATCTTTGGTCATTTCTCAGCCAGTTTTGCACTTCTCTAACCATTTTTAAGCTGGTTTTGTCCATTTCTGACCCATGTTTGCTCATCTCTAACCCTTTTAAGCCAACTTTAACGACTTCGAAACCATTTTTGCCCACTTGCAACCTGTTTGAAGCCATATTTTTCCTTTTCCAACCCAGGTTTGCACACCTCTGACACTTCTGGGGCCAATTTTGGCCGTGACTAACCCGTTTTTGTACTTCTCTATCCCTTTGGAAGCCATTTTTGGCCATTTCTAACCCTCTTTAAGCCATTTTTAACCCACTTCAAGCCATCTTTGGTCATTTCTCAGCCAGTTTTGCACTTCTCTAACCATTTTTAAGCTGGTTTTTGTCTTTTCTTACCCATTTTTTTACCGTATTTTACATGTTTTCAGCCGTTTTTGGCCATTTCTAACCCTCATTAAGCCATTTTTAACCCACTTCAAGCCATCTTTCGTCATTTCTCAGCCAGTTTTGCACTTCTCTAACCATTTTTAAACTTGTTTTGTCCATTTCTGACCCATGCTTGCTCATCTCTAACCCTTTTAAGCCAACTTTAACGACTTCGAAACCATTTTTGCCCACTTGCAACCTGTTTGAAGCCATATTTTTCCTTTTCCAACCCAGGTTTGCACACCTCTGACACTTCTGGGGACAATTTTGGCCGTAACTAACCTGTTTTTGCACTTCTCTATCCCTTTTGGAAGCCATTTTTGGCCATTTCTAACCCTCTTTAAGCCATTTTTAACCCACTTCAAGCCATCTTTGGTCATTTCTCAGCCAGTTTTGCACTTCTCTAACCATTTTTAAGCTGGTTTTGTCCATTTCTGACCCATGTTTGCTCATCTCTAACCCTTTTAAGCCAACTTTAACGACTTCGAAACCATTTTTGCCCACTTGCAACCTGTTTGAAGCCATATTTTTCCTTTTCCAACCCAGGTTTGCACACCTCTGACACTTCTGGGGACAATTTTGGCCGTAACTAACCTGTTTTTGCACTTCTCTATCCCTTTTGGAAGCCATTTTTTGCCATTTCTAACCCTCTTTAAGCCATTTTTAACCCACTTCAAGCCATCTTTGGTCATTTCTCAGCCAGTTTTGCACTTCTCTAACCATTTTTAAGCTGGTTTTGTCCATTTCTGACCCATGTTTGCTCATCTCTAACCCTTTTAAGCCAACTTTGACGACTTCGAAACCATTTTTGCCCACTTGCAACCTGTTTGAAGCCATATTTTTCCTTTTCCAACCCAGGTTTGCACACCTCTGACACTTCTGGGGCCAATTTTGGCCGTAACTAACCTGTTTTTGCACTTCTCTATCCCTTTTGGAAGCCATTTTTGGCCATTTCTAACCCTCTTTAAGCCATTTTTAACCCACTTCAAGCCATCTTTGGTCATTTCTCAGCCAGTTTTGCACTTCTCTAACCATTTTTAAGCTGGTTTTGTCCATTTCTAACCCATGTTTGCTCATCTCTAACCCTTTTAAGCCAACTTTAACGACTTCGAAACCATTTTTGCCCACTTGCAACCTGTTTGAAGCCATATTTTTCCTTTTCCAACCCAGGTTTGCACACCTCTGACACTTCTGGGGACAATTTTGGCCGTAACTAACCTGTTTTTGCACTTCTCTATCCCTTTTGGAAGCCATTTTTGGCCATTTCTAACCCTCTTTAAGCCATTTTTAACCCACTTCAAGCCATCTTTGGTCATTTCTCAGCCAGTTTTGCACTTCTCTAACCATTTTTAAGCTGGTTTTTGTCTTTTCTTACCCATTTTTTTACCGTATTTTACATGTTTTCAGCCGTTTTTGGCCATTTCTAACCCTCATTAAGCCATTTTTAACCCACTTCAAGCCATCTTTCGTCATTTCTCAGCCAGTTTTGCACTTCTCTAACCATTTTTAAACTTGTTTTGTCCATTTCTGACCCATGCTTGCTCATCTCTAACCCTTTTAAGCCAACTTTAACGACTTCGAAACCATTTTTGCCCACTTGCAACCTGTTTGAAGCCATATTTTTCCTTTTCCAACCCAGGTTTGCACACCTCTGACACTTCTGGGGACAATTTTGGCCGTAACTAACCTGTTTTTGCACTTCTCTATCCCTTTTGGAAGCCATTTTTTGCCATTTCTTAACCTCTTTAAGCCATTTTTAACCCACTTCAAGCCATCTTTGGTCATTTCTCAGCCAGTTTTGCACTTCTCTAACCATTTTTAAGCTGGTTTTGTCCATTTCTAACCCATGTTTGCTCATCTCTAACCCTTTTAAGCCAACTTTAACGACTTCGAAACCATTTTTGCCCACTTGCAACCTGTTTGAAGCCATATTTTTCCTTTTCCAACCAGGTTTGCACACCTCTGACACTTCTGGGGCCAATTTTGGCCGTAACTAACCTGTTTTTTGCACTTCTCTATCCCTTTTGGAAGCCATTTTTGGCCATTTCTAACCCTCTTTAAGCCATTTTTAACCCACTTCAAGCCATCTTTGGTCATTTCTCAGCCAGTTTTGCACTTCTCTAACCATTTTTAAGCTGGTTTTGTCCATTTCTAACCCATGTTTGCTCATCTCTAACCCTTTTAAGCCAACTTTAACGACTTCGAAACCATTTTTGCCCACTTGCAACCTGTTTGAAGCCATATTTTTCCTTTTCCAACCCGGTTTGCACACCTCTGACACTTCTGGGGCCAATTTTGGCCGTGACTAACCCGTTTTTGTACTTCTCTATCCCTTTGGAAGCCATTTTTTGGCCATTTCTAACCCTCTTTAAGCCATTTTTAACCCACTTCAAGCCATCTTTGGTCATTTCTCAGCCAGTTTTGCACTTCTCTAACCATTTTTAAGCTGGTTTTGTCCATTTCTGACCCATGTTTGCTCATCTCTAACCCTTTTAAGCCAACTTTGACGACTTCGAAACCATTTTTGCCCACTTGCAACCCGTTTGAAGCCATATTTTTCCTTTTCCAATTCAGGTTTGCACACCTCTGACACTTCTGGGGCCAATTTTGGCCGTAACTAACCTGTTTTTGCACTTCTCTATCCCTTTTGGAAGCCATTTTTGGCCATTTCTAACCCTCTTTAAGCCATTTTTAACCCACTTCAAGCCATCTTTGGTCATTTCTCAGCCAGTTTTGCACTTCTCTAACCATTTTTAAGCTGGTTTTTGTCTTTTCTTACCCATTTTTTTACCGTATTTTACATGTTTTCAGCCGTTTTTGGCCATTTCTAACCCTCATTAAGCCATTTTTAACCCACTTCAAGCCATCTTTGTCATTTCTCAGCCAGTTTTGCACTTCTCTAACCATTTTTAAACTTGTTTTGTCCATTTCTGACCCATGCTTGCTCATCTCTAACCCTTTTAAGCCAACTTTAACGACTTCGAAACCATTTTTGCCCACTTGCAACCTGTTTGAAGCCATATTTTTCCTTTTCCAACCCAGGTTTGCACACCTCTGACACTTCTGGGGACAATTTTGGCCGTAACTAACCTGTTTTTGCACTTCTCTATCCCTTTTGGAAGCCATTTTTTGCCATTTCTTACCCTCTTTAAGCCATTTTTAACCCACTTCAAGCCATCTTTGGTCATTTCTCAGCCAGTTTTGCACTTCTCTAACCATTTTTAAGCTGGTTTTGTCCATTTCTAACCCATGTTTGCTCATCTCTAACCCTTTTAAGCCAACTTTACGACTTCGAAACCATTTTTGCCCACTTGCAACCTGTTTGAAGCCATATTTTTCCTTTTCCAACCCAGTTTGCACACCTCTGACACTTCTGGGGCCAATTTTGGCCGTAACTAACCTGTTTTTTTTGCACTTCTCTATCCCTTTTGGAAGCCATTTTTGGCCATTTCTAACCCTCTTTAAGCCATTTTTAACCCACTTCAAGCCATCTTTGGTCATTTCTCAGCCAGTTTTGCACTTCTCTAACCATTTTTAAACTGGTTTTGTCCATTTCTGACCCATGTTTGCTCATCTCTAACCCTTTTAAGCCAACTTTAACGACTTCGAAACCATTTTTGCCCACTTGCAACCTGTTTGAAGCCATATTTTTCCTTTTCCAACCGGTTTGCACACCTCTGACACTTCTGGGGCAATTTTGGCCGTAACTAACCTGTTTTTTGCACTTCTCTATCCCTTTTGGAAGCCATTTTTGGCCATTTCTAACCCTCTTTAAGCCATTTTTAACCCACTTCAAGCCATCTTTGGTCATTTCTCAGCCAGTTTTGCACTTCTCTAACCATTTTTAAGCTGGTTTTGTCCATTTCTAACCCATGTTTGCTCATCTCTAACCCTTTTAAGCCAACTTAAACGACTTCGAAACCATTTTTGCCCACTTGCAACCTGTTTGAAGCCATATTTTTCCTTTTCCAACCCAGGTTTGCACACCTCTGACACTTCTGGGCCAATTTTGGCCGTGACTAACCCGTTTTTGTACTTCTCTATCCCTTTGGAAGCCATTTTTGGCCATTTCTTACCCTCTTTAAGCCATTTTTAACCCACTTCAAGCCATCTTTGGTCATTTCTCAGCCAGTTTTGCACTTCTCTAACCATTTTTAAGCTGGTTTTTGTCTTTTCTTACCCATTTTTTTACCGTATTTTACATGTTTTCAGCCGTTTTTAGCCATTTCTAACCCTCATTAAGCCATTTTTAACCCACTTCAAGCCATCTTTGGTCATTTCTCAGCCAGTTTTGCACTTCTCTAACCATTTTTAAGCTGGTTTTGTCCATTTCTGACCCATGTTTGCTCATCTCTAACCCTTTTAAGCCAACTTTAACGACTTCGAAACCATTTTTGCCCACTTGCAACCTGTTTGAAGCCATATTTTTCCTTTTCCAACCCGGTTTGCACACCTCTGACACTTCTGGGGCCATTTTGGCCGTAACTAACCTGTTTTTGCACTTCTCTATCCCTTTGGAAGCCATTTTTGGCCATTTCTAACCCTCTTTAAGCCATTTTTAACCCACTTCAAGCCATCTTTGGTCATTTCTCAGCCAGTTTTGCACTTCTCTAACCATTTTTAAGCTGGTTTTTGTCTTTTCTTACCCATTTTTTTAACGTATTTTACATGTTTTCAGCCGTTTTTTGGCCATTTCTAACCCTCATTAAGCCATTTTTAACCCACTTCAAGCCATCTTTCGTCATTTCTCAGCCAGTTTTGCACTTCTCTAACCATTTTTAAACTTGTTTTGTCCATTTCTGACCCATGCTTGCTCATCTCTAACCCTTTTAAGCCAACTTTAACGACTTCGAAACCATTTTTGCCCACTTGCAACCTGTTTGAAGCCATATTTTTCCTTTTCCAACCCAGGTTTGCACACCTCTGACACTTCTGGGACAATTTTGGCCGTAACTAACCTGTTTTTTTGCACTTCTCTATCCCTTTTGGAAGCCATTTTTGGCCATTTCTAACCCTCTTTAAGCCATTTTTAACCCACTTCAAGCCATCTTTGGTCATTTCTCAGCCAGTTTTGCACTTCTCTAACCATTTTTAAGCTGGTTTTGTCCATTTCTGACCCATGTTTGCTCATCTCTAACCCTTTTAAGCCAACTTTAACGACTTCGAAACCATTTTTGCCCACTTGCAACCTGTTTGAAGCCATATTTTTCCTTTTCCAACCCAGGTTTGCACACCTCTGACACTTCTGGGGCCAATTTTGGCCGTGACTAACCTGTTTTTGCACTTCTCTATCCCTTTTGGAAGCCATTTTTTGCCATTTCTTACCCTCTTTAAGCCATTTTTAACCCACTTCAAGCCATCTTTGGTCATTTCTCAGCCAGTTTTGCACTTCTCTAACCATTTTTAAGCTGGTTTTGTCCATTTCTGACCCATGTTTGCTCATCTCTAACCCTTTTAAGCCAACTTTAACGACTTCGAAACCATTTTTGCCCACTTGCAACCTGTTTGAAGCCATATTTTTCCTTTTCCAACCCAGGTTTGCACACCTCTGACACTTCTGGGGCCAATTTTGGCCGTAACTAACCTGTTTTTTGCACTTCTCTATCCCTTTTGGAAGCCATTTTTGGCCATTTCTAACCCTCTTTAAGCCATTTTTAACCCACTTCAAGCCATCTTTGGTCATTTCTCAGCCAGTTTTGCACTTCTCTAACCATTTTTAAGCTGGTTTTGTCCATTTCTAACCCATGTTTGCTCATCTCTAACCCTTTTAAGCCAACTTTAACGACTTCGAAACCATTTTTGCCCACTTGCAACCTGTTTGAAGCCATATTTTTCCTTTTCCAACCCGGGTTTGCACACCTCTGACACTTCTGGGGCCAATTTTGGCCGTGACTAACCGTTTTTGTACTTCTCTATCCCTTTGGAAGCCATTTTTGGCCATTTCTAACCCTCTTTAAGCCATTTTTAACCCACTTCAAGCCATCTTTGGTCATTTCTCAGCCAGTTTTGCACTTCTCTAACCATTTTTAAGCTGGTTTTGTCCATTTCTACCCATGTTTGCTCATCTCTAACCCTTTTAAGCCAACTTTGACGACTTCGAAACCATTTTTTGCCCACTTGCAACCCGTTTGAAGCCATATTTTTCCTTTTCCAACCGGTTTGCACACCTCTGACACTTCTGGGGCCAATTTTGGCCGTAACTAACCTGTTTTTTGCACTTCTCTATCCCTTTTGGAAGCCATTTTTGGCCATTTCTAACCCTCTTTAAGCCATTTTTAACCCACTTCAAGCCATCTTTGGTCATTTCTCAGCCAGTTTTGCACTTCTCTAACCATTTTTAAGCTGGTTTTTGTCTTTTCTTACCCATTTTTTTACCGTATTTTACATGTTTTCAGCCGTTTTTGGCCATTTCTAACCCTCATTAAGCCATTTTTAACCCACTTCAAGCCATCTTTCGTCATTTCTCAGCCAGTTTTGCACTTCTCTAACCATTTTTAAACTTGTTTTGTCCATTTCTGACCCATGCTTGCTCATCTCTAACCCTTTTAAGCCAACTTTAACGACTTCGAAACCATTTTTGCCCACTTGCAACCTGTTTGAAGCCATATTTTTCCTTTTCCAACCCAGGTTTGCACACCTCTGACACTTCTGGGGACAATTTTGGCCGTAACTAACCTGTTTTTTGCACTTCTCTATCCCTTTTGGAAGCCATTTTTTGCCATTTCTTACCCTCTTTAAGCCATTTTTAACCCACTTCAAGCCATCTTTGGTCATTTCTCAGCCAGTTTTGCACTTCTCTAACCATTTTTAAGCTGGTTTTGTCCATTTCTAACCCATGTTTGCTCATCTCTAACCCTTTTAAGCCAACTTTAACGACTTCGAAACCATTTTTGCCCACTTGCAACCTGTTTGAAGCCATATTTTTCCTTTTCCAACCCAGGTTTGCACACCTCTGACACTTCTGGGGCCAATTTTGGCCGTAACTAACCTGTTTTTTGCACTTCTCTATCCCTTTTGGAAGCCATTTTTGGCCATTTCTAACCCTCTTTAAGCCATTTTTAACCCACTTCAAGCCATCTTTGGTCATTTCTCAGCCAGTTTTGCACTTCTCTAACCATTTTTAAGCTGGTTTTGTCCATTTCTGACCCATGTTTGCTCATCTCTAACCCTTTTAAGCCAACTTTGACGACTTCGAAACCATTTTTGCCCACTTGCAACCTGTTTGAAGCCATATTTTTCCTTTTCCAACCCGGTTTGCACACCTCTGACACTTCTGGGGCCAATTTTGGCCGTAACTAACCTGTTTTTGCACTTCTCTATCCCTTTGGAAGCCATTTTTGGCCATTTCTAACCCTCTTTAAGCCATTTTTAACCCACTTCAAGCCATCTTTGGTCATTTCTCAGGCAGTTTTGCACTTCTCTAACCATTTTTAAGCTGGTTTTTGTCTTTTCTTACCCATTTTTTTACCGTATTTTACATGTTTTCAGCCGTTTTTGGCCATTTCTAACCCTCATTAAGCCATTTTTAACCCACTTCAAGCCATCTTTCGTCATTTCTCAGCCAGTTTTGCACTTCTCTAACCATTTTTAAACTTGTTTTGTCCATTTCTGACCCATGCTTGCTCATCTCTAACCCTTTTAAGCCAACTTTAACGACTTCGAAACCATTTTTGCCCACTTGCAACCTGTTTGAAGCCATATTTTTCCTTTTCCAACCCAGGTTTGCACACCTCTGACACTTCTGGGACAATTTTGGCCGTAACTAACCTGTTTTTTGCACTTCTCTATCCCTTTTGGAAGCCATTTTTTGGCCATTTCTAACCCTCTTTAAGCCATTTTTAACCCACTTCAAGCCATCTTTGGTCATTTCTCAGCCAGTTTTGCACTTCTCTAACCATTTTTAAGCTGGTTTTGTCCATTTCTGACCCATGTTTGCTCATCTCTAACCCTTTTAAGCCAACTTTAACGACTTCGAAACCATTTTTGCCCACTTGCAACCTGTTTGAAGCCATATTTTTCCTTTTCCAACCCAGGTTTGCACACCTCTGACACTTCTGGGGCAATTTTGGCCGTAACTAACCTGTTTTTTGCACTTCTCTATCCCTTTTGGAAGCCATTTTTGGCCATTTCTAACCCTCTTTAAGCCATTTTTAACCCACTTCAAGCCATCTTTGGTCATTTCTCAGCCAGTTTTGCACTTCTCTAACCATTTTTAAGCTGGTTTTGTCCATTTCTGACCCATGTTTGCTCATCTCTAACCCTTTTAAGCCAACTTTAACGACTTCGAAACCATTTTTGCCCACTTGCAACCTGTTTGAAGCCATATTTTTCCTTTTCCAACCCGGTTTGCACACCTCTGACACTTCTGGGGCCAATTTTGGCCGTAACTAACCCGTTTTTTTACTTCTCTATCCCTTTTGGAAGCCATTTTTTGGCCATTTCTAACCCTCTTTAAGCCATTTTTAACCCACTTCAAGCCATCTTTGGTCATTTCTCAGCCAGTTTTGCACTTCTCTAACCATTTTTAAGCTGGTTTTGTCCATTTCTGACCCATGTTTGCTCATCTCTAACCCTTTTAAGCCAACTTTGACGACTTCGAAACCATTTTTGCCCACTTGCAACCCGTTTGAAGCCATATTTTTCCTTTTCCAATTCAGGTTTGCACACCTCTGACACTTCTGGGGCCAATTTTGGCCGTAACTAACCTGTTTTTTGCACTTCTCTATCCCTTTTGGAAGCCATTTTTGGCCATTTCTAACCCTCTTTAAGCCATTTTTAACCCACTTCAAGCCATCTTTGGTCATTTCTCAGCCAGTTTTGCACTTCTCTAACCATTTTTAAGCTGGTTTTTGTCTTTTCTTACCCATTTTTTTACCGTATTTTACATGTTTTCAGCCGTTTTTGGCCATTTCTAACCCTCATTAAGCCATTTTTAACCCACTTCAAGCCATCTTTCGTCATTTCTCAGCCAGTTTTGCACTTCTCTAACCATTTTTAAACTTGTTTTGTCCATTTCTGACCCATGCTTGCTCATCTCTAACCCTTTTAAGCCAACTTTAACGACTTCGAAACCATTTTTGCCCACTTGCAACCTGTTTGAAGCCATATTTTTCCTTTTCCAACCCAGGTTTGCACACCTCTGACACTTCTGGGGACAATTTTGGCCGTAACTAACCTGTTTTTGCACTTCTCTATCCCTTTTGGAAGCCATTTTTTGCCATTTCTAACCATCTTTAAGCCATTTTTAACCCACTTCAAGCCATCTTTGGTCATTTCTCAGCCAGTTTTGCACTTCTCTAACCATTTTTAAGCTGGTTTTGTCCATTTCTAACCCATGTTTGCTCATCTCTAACCCTTTTAAGCCAACTTTAACGACTTCGAAACCATTTTTGCCCACTTGCAACCTGTTTGAAGCCATATTTTTCCTTTTCCAACCCAGGTTTGCACACCTCTGACACTTCTGGGGCAATTTTGGCCGTAACTAACCTGTTTTTTGCACTTCTCTATCCTTTTGGAAGCCATTTTTGGCCATTTCTAACCCTCTTTAAGCCATTTTTAACCCACTTCAAGCCATCTTTGGTCATTTCTCAGCCAGTTTTGCACTTCTCTAACCATTTTTAAGCTGGTTTTGTCCATTTCTAACCCATGTTTGCTCATCTCTAACCCTTTTAAGCCAACTTTAACGACTTCGAAACCATTTTTGCCCACTTGCAACCTGTTTGAAGCCATATTTTTCCTTTTCCAACACGGGTTTGCACACCTCTGACACTTCTGGGGCCAATTTTGGCCGTAACTAACCGTTTTTTGTACTTCTCTATCCCTTTTGGAAGCCATTTTTGGCCATTTCTAACCCTCTTTAAGCCATTTTTAACCCACTTCAAGCCATCTTTGGTCATTTCTCAGCCAGTTTTGCACTTCTCTAACCATTTTTAAGCTGGTTTTGTCCATTTCTGACCCATGTTTGCTCATCTCTAACCCTTTTAAGCCAACTTTGACGACTTCGAAACCATTTTTGCCCACTTGCAACCCGTTTGAAGCCATATTTTTCCTTTTCCAATTCAGGTTTGCACACCTCTGACACTTCTGGGGCCAATTTTGGCCGTAACTAACCTGTTTTTGCACTTCTCTATCCCTTTTGGAAGCCATTTTTGGCCATTTCTAACCCTCTTTAAGCCATTTTTAACCCACTTCAAGCCATCTTTGGTCATTTCTCAGCCAGTTTTGCACTTCTCTAACCATTTTTAAGCTGGTTTTTGTCTTTTCTTACCCATTTTTTTACCGTATTTTACATGTTTTTCAGCCGTTTTTGGCCATTTCTAACCCTCATTAAGCCATTTTTAACCCACTTCAAGCCATCTTTCGTCATTTCTCAGCCAGTTTTGCACTTCTCTAACCATTTTTAAACTTGTTTTGTCCATTTCTGACCCATGCTTGCTCATCTCTAACCCTTTTAAGCCAACTTTAACGACTTCGAAACCATTTTTTGCCCACTTGCAACCTGTTTGAAGCCATATTTTTCCTTTTCCAACCCAGGTTTGCACACCTCTGACACTTCTGGGGACAATTTTGGCCGTAACTAACCTGTTTTTGCACTTCTCTATCCCTTTTGGAAGCCATTTTTGGCCATTTCTAACCCTCTTTAAGCCATTTTTAACCCACTTCAAGCCATCTTTGGTCATTTCTCAGCCAGTTTTGCACTTCTCTAACCATTTTTAACTGGTTTTGTCCATTTCTGACCCATGTTTGCTCATCTCTAACCCTTTTAAGCCAACTTTAACGACTTCGAAACCATTTTTGCCCACTTGCAACCTGTTTGAAGCCATATTTTTCCTTTTCCAACCCAGGTTTGCACACCTCTGACACTTCTGGGGACAATTTTGGCCGTAACTAACCTGTTTTTGCACTTCTCTATCCCTTTTGGAAGCCATTTTTTGCCATTTCTAACCCTCTTTAAGCCATTTTTAACCCACTTCAAGCCATCTTTGGTCATTTCTCAGCCAGTTTTGCACTTCTCTAACCATTTTTAAGCTGGTTTTGTCCATTTCTGACCCATGTTTGCTCATCTCTAACCCTTTTAAGCCAACTTTGACGACTTCGAAACCATTTTTGCCCACTTGCAACCGTTTGAAGCCATATTTTTCCTTTTCCAACCCAGGTTTGCACACCTCTGACACTTCTGGGGCCAATTTTGGCCGTACTAACCTGTTTTTGCACTTCTCTATCCCTTTTGGAAGCCATTTTTGGCCATTTCTAACCCTCATTAAGCCATTTTTAACCCACTTCAAGCCATCTTTGGTCATTTCTCAGCCAGTTTTGCACTTCTCTAACCATTTTTAAACTGGTTTTGTCCATTTCTGACCCATGTTTGCTCATCTCTAACCCTTTTAAGCCAACTTTAACGACTTCGAAACCATTTTTGCCCACTTGCAACCTGTTTGAAGCCATATTTTTCCTTTTCCAACCCAGGTTTGCACACCTCTGACACTTCTGGGGCCAATTTTGGCCGTAACTAACCTGTTTTTTGCACTTCTCTATCCCTTTTGGAAGCCATTTTTGGCCATTTCTAACCCTCTTTAAGCCATTTTTAACCCACTTCAAGCCATCTTTGGTCATTTCTCAGCCAGTTTTGCACTTCTCTAACCATTTTTAAGCTGGTTTTTGTCTTTTCTTACCCATTTTTTTAACGTATTTTACATGTTTTCAGCCGTTTTTGGCCATTTCTAACCCTCATTAAGCCATTTTTAACCCACTTCAAGCCATCTTTCGTCATTTCTCAGCCAGTTTTGCACTTCTCTAACCATTTTTAAACTTGTTTTGTCCATTTCTGACCCATGCTTGCTCATCTCTAACCCTTTTAAGCCAACTTTAACGACTTCGAAACCATTTTTGCCCACTTGCAACCTGTTTGAAGCCATATTTTTCCTTTTCCAACCCAGGTTTGCACACCTCTGACACTTCTGGGACAATTTTGGCCGTAACTAACCTGTTTTTTTGCACTTCTCTATCCCTTTTGGAAGCCATTTTTTGCCATTTCTTACCCTCTTTAAGCCATTTTTAACCCACTTCAAGCCATCTTTGGTCATTTCTCAGCCAGTTTTGCACTTCTCTAACCATTTTTAAGCTGGTTTTGTCCATTTCTAACCCATGTTTGCTCATCTCTAACCCTTTTAAGCCAACTTTAACGACTTCGAAACCATTTTTGCCCACTTGCAACCTGTTTGAAGCCATATTTTTCCTTTTCCAACCCAGGTTTGCACACCTCTGACACTTCTGGGGACAATTTTGGCCGTAACTAACCTGTTTTTGCACTTCTCTATCCCTTTTGGAAGCCATTTTTGGCCATTTCTAACCCTCTTTAAGCCATTTTTAACCCACTTCAAGCCATCTTTGGTCATTTCTCAGCCAGTTTTTGCACTTCTCTAACCATTTTTAAGCTGGTTTTGTCCATTTCTGACCCATGTTTGCTCATCTCTAACCCTTTTAAGCCACTTTGACGACTTCGAAACCATTTTTGCCCACTTGCAACCTGTTTGAAGCCATATTTTTCCTTTTCCAACCCGGTTTTGCACACCTCTGACACTTCTGGGGCCAATTTTTGGCCGTAACTAACCTTTTTTTTACTTCTCTATCCCTTTTGGAAGCCATTTTTGGCCATTTCTAACCCTCTTTAAGCCATTTTTAACCCACTTCAAGCCATCTTTGGTCATTTCTCAGCCAGTTTTGCACTTCTCTAACCATTTTTAAGCTGGTTTTGTCCATTTCTGACCCATGTTTGCTCATCTCTAACCCTTTTAAGCCAACTTTGACGACTTCGAAACCATTTTTGCCCACTTGCAACCCGTTGAAAGCCATATTTTTCCTTTTCCAATTCAGGTTTGCACACCTCTGACACTTCTGGGGCCAATTTTGGCCGTAACTAACCTGTTTTTTTGCACTTCTCTATCCCTTTTGGAAGCCATTTTTGGCCATTTCTAACCCTCTTTAAGCCATTTTTAACCCACTTCAAGCCATCTTTGGTCATTTCTCAGCCAGTTTTGCTTGCACTTCTCTAACCATTTTTAAGCTGTTTTTGTCTTTTCTTACCCATTTTTTTACCGTATTTTACATGTTTTCAGCCGTTTTTGGCCATTTCTAACCCTCATTAGCCATTTTTAACCCACTTCAAGCCATCTTTGGTCATTTCTCAGCCAGTTTTGCACTTCTCTAACCATTTTTAAACTTGTTTTGTCCATTTCTGACCCATGCTTGCTCATCTCTAACCCTTTTAAGCCAACTTTAACGACTTCAAAACCATTTTTGCCACTTGCAACCTGTTTGAAGCCATATTTTTCCTTTTCCAACCGGTTTGCACACCTCTGACACTTCTGGGACAATTTTGGCCGTAACTAACCTGTTTTTTGCACTTCTCTATCCCTTTTGGAAGCCATTTTTTGCCATTTCTTACCCTCTTTAAGCCATTTTTAACCCACTTCAAGCCATCTTTGGTCATTTCTCAGCCAGTTTTGCACTTCTCTAACCATTTTTAAACTGGTTTTGTCCATTTCTAACCATGTTTGCTCATCTCTAACCCTTTTAAGCCAACTTTAACGACTTCGAAACCATTTTTGCCCACTTGCAACCTGTTTGAAGCCATATTTTTCCTTTTCCAACCCAGTTTTGCACACCTCTGACACTTCTGGGGCCAATTTTGGCCGTAACTAACCTGTTTTTTGCACTTCTCTATCCCTTTTGGAGCCATTTTTTGCCATTTCTAACCCTCTTTAAGCCATTTTTACCCACTTCAAGCCATCTTTGGTCATTTCTCAGCCAGTTTTGCACTTCTCTAACCATTTTTAAACTGGTTTTGTCCATTTCTGACCCATGTTTGCTCATCTCTAACCCTTTTAAGCCACTTTAACGACTTCGAAACCATTTTTTGCCCACTTGCAACCTGTTTGAAGCCATATTTTTCCTTTTCCAACCAGGTTTGCACACCTCTGACACTTCTGGGGCCAATTTTGGCCGTAACTACCCTGTTTTTTGCACTTCTCTATCCCTTTTGGAAGCCATTTTTTGCCATTTCTAACCCTCTTTAAGCCATTTTTAACCCACTTCAAGCCATCTTTGGTCATTTCTCAGCCAGTTTTGCACTTCTCTAACCATTTTTAAGCTGGTTTTGTCCATTTCTACCCATGTTTGCTCATCTCTAACCCTTTTAAGCCAACTTTGCCGACTTCGAAACCATTTTTGCCCACTTGCAACCTGTTTGAAGCCATATTTTTCCTTTTCCAATTCAGGTTTGCACACCTCTGACACTTCTGGGCCAATTTTGGCCGGACTAACCCGTTTTTGCACTTCTCTATCCCTTTGGAAGCCATTTTTGGCCATTTCTAACCCTCTTTAAGCCATTTTTAACCCACTTCAAGCCATCTTTGGTCATTTCTCAGCCAGTTTTGCACTTCTCTAACCATTTTTAAGCTGGTTTTTGTCTTTTCTTACCCATTTTTTTTACCGTATTTTACATGTTTTCAGCCGTTTTTGGCCATTTCTAACCTCATTAAGCCATTTTTAACCCACTTCAAGCCATCTTTGGTCATTTCTCAGCCAGTTTTGCACTTCTCTAACCATTTTTAAGCTGGTTTTGTCCATTTCTGACCCATGTTTTGCTCATCTCTAACCTTTTAAGCCAACTTTGACGACTTCGAACCATTTTTGCCACACTTGCAACCTGTTTGAAGCCATATTTTTCCTTTTCCAACCAGGTTTGCACACCTCTGACACTTCTGGGGCAATTTTTGGCCGTGACTAACCGTTTTTGCACTTCTCTATCCCTTTTGGAAGCCATTTTTGGCCATTTCTAACCCTCTTTAAGCCATTTTTAACCCACTTCAAGCCATCTTTGGTCATTTCTCAGCCAGTTTTGCACTTCTCTAACCATTTTTAAGCTGGTTTTTGTCTTTTCTTACCCATTTTTTTAACCGTATTTTACATGTTTTCAGCCGTTTTTGGCCATTTCTAAACCCTCATTAAGCCATTTTTTAACCCACTTCAAGCCACTTTCGTCATTTCTCAGGCCAGTTTTGCACTTCTCTAACCATTTTTAACTTGTTTTGTCCATTTCTGACCCATGCTTGCTCATCTCTAACCCTTTTAAGCCACTTTAACGACTTCGAAACCATTTTTGCCCCACTTGCAACCTGTTTGAAGCCATATTTTTCCTTTTCCAACCATGTTTGCACACCTCTGACACTCTGGGACAATTTTGGCCGAACTAACCTGTTTTTTTGGCACTTCTCTATCCCTTTTGAAGCCATTTTTTGGCCATTTCTAACCCTCTTTAAGCCATTTTTTTAACCACTTCAAGCCATCTTTGGTCATTTCTCAGCCAGTTTTGCACTTCTCTAACCATTTTTAAGCTGGTTTTGTCCATTTCTGACCCATGTTTGCTCATCTCTAACCCTTTTAAGCCAACTTTGACGACTTCGCAACCATTTTTGCCCA